>NC_084740.1:35109426-35166926 GCF_033978785.1 Entelurus aequoreus
TGTTTCCTTGTGTGGCTCTCTCTCATTTAGCGGGTGTGCTGCGCAATGTTTGATTCATGCGTCATGGCGTCTGACCTGTTCAACCAGGCTAAGTGTCTCCTGTCTTTGACGCACATGGACACAACTTTGATGTTGAAATACTGAGGGGAAGTGATGGCCACTGCAGTCAATCGCACGGCTTAAAGAGCCCCGATGAAGGGCCGCTCCGCAATGTGGCGTCACAGTTCATGCAAGCACTTCACTGTTTTTCCCCAGCATCACAATCCTGACTCGGTTCACTCAAGACAGGACGTCAGCGTTGGGTCAGTGTTGCTTGCGCTCTGTCTGCCCTGCGTCTTTATTGTCTAATTATCGTGGGTACGAATCCAACAAAGCACTGTGAAGCAACAATATGATGCTGCACAGACACACAGTGAGAGATGCTTCAAACAATAGCATTGCATATAATTGCATTACACGTGCAGACAAAGGCAGAGAGGCGACCAAGTCTGTTCTCTTTAGTTCTGCTCTCTATCTTGTCTTTCTCTTGTGCCCAACTACTCCCCACCTCAGCCAGTGTCCTTTTGTTTGCCTGTCTGGAATTCCGCTCCGAGTTTAGGGGGCCGGTGCAGGGGACTAAAGACCTTTCCCAGCATTGGTTGATGACGGCCTCAACACAGTCTCCCATGACCACGCAAACACGTTATCAAGCAGCCTTAGAGGACATTTACATGACAACCGCCTACTTAAGATGGCAAGGTTTTCCTTTGTGTTTTTCAACTCTAAGTCTGATCATGGTTCAGTACTTGGCAACCAAAACAACAATGGATGAAAAATGTACATTTTCTGCATCGCAGACCAGCAGGGACATTTACGCCAAAAAAGGGCCATTCAAAATAGGCTTTTGGATACGACTCAAGAGGACGAGCAGCTAGTTCTTGCTTTGTGCACTGGGAAAAGAAAAGGGCCTTCCCCAAAGAGTTCCCACAAAGTTGGAAGCATATAATTGTCCCAAATATCCTGCAAGGATTAAAAATGAAGATTTAATGATAGAAAATAGTCCAACATCTGATTGAGTAATGCATTCATTGATTTTATGGCATCAGTCAGCAGTTTAAGTTTTGGCCAGTTTCTAGGCCAGATGGGAGCAACTGTTGCACAAGGCCAGGCACCATCATCGATACTCCAGCATGATAAAAATCCGACCTCAACATGTTAGCTAACCAACACAGTGCTCATCAATATGCGTGGTGTGTGCGTGTGGACGCTGGAATTGATTGTGTATTTGTTGGAGCGAAGTCGCTGATGAAGTCAACTAATAACAGGACCGGGTCACGTTTGTTTAGCACAGCTAACAAACTGAACAAAGGGCAACTTGTATCAAGTGTGAGAACACGAGTGGTCACACAGCACATCACCAAGGTTCTAAAAAAGTAGCAAAACCTTCATGTTTTATCTGAAGGCTTCTGTACGTTTGTGATAACACGACTGGCACGTAGAGCGAAGAGATAGCGAGCTGTTCAAACACTCGTGGAGCCTACTTTTCTCTTTTTACAGAAATGCATCAAAAATCAATACTGGACTATGATATTAATAAACCAATTCTGACCATATTCCTCTATCAAGTGGACTGAAAAACACTGAGACCTTCAATTCGGTTCCAAACTGATATCAAACGCTACATTTGTTTACCTCCACTCAGGAGGCTACTGTTGCTTTTTTTGTTCACAAACCAGCATAAGACAAACAGTTATTGATGTACCATTATGAAATTATTTGTGGTAGTAGGTCACCATCTTCTGACCAGGTCAGGTTAAAACTCAACTCATGTCGGCCATTACTGAAATAATCTATAAAAACATCACTACTGTGTGTTTTTTAAAGATGGTCCATTAAACACACACAACTTAAAGAGTCAGACTACAAATAAAGTTAACATTAGAGACGGCAACCATTTTTGAGAGAATGGTTGAGGTCATTTTACAAAACCCAAAACCAGTGAAGTCAGCACGTTGTGTAAATCGTAAATAAAAACAGAATACATCCATCCATCCATCCATTTTCTACCGCTTGTCCTTTTTGGGGTCGCGGGGGGTGCTGGAGCCTATCTCAGCTGCATTCCGGCGGAAGGCGGGGTACACCCTGGACAAGTCGCCACCTCATCTCAGGGCCAACACAAATAGACAGACAACATTCACACTCACATTCACACACTAGGGCCAATTTAGTGTTGCCAATCAACCTATCCCCAGGTGCATGTTTTTGGAGGTGGGAGGAAGCCGGAGTACCCGGAGGGAACTCATGCAGTCACGAGGAGAACATGCAAACTCCACACAGAAAGACCCCGAGCCCAGGATCAAACCCAGGACCTTCGTATTGTGATACATGATTTGCAAATCCTTTTCAACCTATATTCAATTGAATAGACTGCAAAGACAAGATACTTAACGTTCGAACTGGTAAACTTTGTTATTTTTTGCAAATATTAGCTCATTTGGAATTTGATGCCTGTAACGTCTTTCAAAAAAGCTGGCACAAGTGGCAAAAAAGACTGAGAAAGTTCAGGAATGCTCATCAAACACTTATTTGGAACATCCCACAGGTGAACAGGCTAATTGGGAACAGGTGGGTGCCATGATTGGGTATAAAAGCAGCTTCCATGAAATAGTCAGTCATTCACAAAAAAGGATGGGGCGAGGGTCACCACTTTGTGACCAAATGCATGAGCAAATTGTCGAACAGTTTAAGAACAACATTTCTCAACGAGCTATTGCAAGGAATTTAGGGATTTCACCATCTACGGTCTGTAATATCATCAAAAGTTTCAGAGAATTTGGAGAAATCACTGCACATAAGCGGCAATTCCCGTGACCTTCGATCCCTCAGGCGGTACTGCATCAAAAACCGACATCAGTATGGAAAGGATATCACCACATGGGCTCAGGAACACTTCAGAAAACCACTGTCAGTAACTACAGTTCGTCGCTACATCTGTAAGTGCAAGTTAAAAATTCTACTACGCAAAGCGAAAGCCATTTATCAACAACACCCAGTAACGCTGCCGGCTTCACTCTGCCCAAGCTCATCCAAAATGGACTGATGCAAAGTGAAAAAGTGTTCTGACGAGTCCACATTTCAAATTGTTTTTGGAAACTGTGGACGTCGTGTCCTCCAGACCAAAGAGGAAAAGAACCATCTGAACTGTTATAGGCGCAAAGTTCAAAAGCCAGCATCTGTGATCCGGTGGTATGGGGGTGTATTAGTGCCCAAGGCATGGGTAACTTACACATCAGTGAAGGTACCATTACTTTATTTATTATTATTATTATTTATTCTTATTAAGGTACATACATACTGTATGTACATACTGTATATACCCTGAAAGGTACATACAGATTTTGGAGCAACATATGTTGCCATCCAAGCAACGTCTTTTTCATGGACGCCCCTGCTTATTTCAGCAAGACAATGCCAAGCCACATTCTGCACGTGTTACAACAGTGTGGCTTCATTCATTCATTTTTTTCCATTTATTTATTTATTTCAGGCAATGACATAAAAAAGTACAAAGTTGACAACACATAATAATATAAATTAATATAGTGCAAAAGGTAATGTATAGTATGTAATGCATGATTGTCCAGTTTTACAGCGTGGCTTCGTAGTAAAAGAGTGCGGGTACTAGACTGGCCTGCCTGTAGTCCAGACCTGTGTCCAATTGAAAAAGTGTGGCGCATTATGAAGTGTAAAATCTGACAACGGAGACCCCGGACTGTTGAACAACATAAAGCTATACATCAAGCAAGAATGGGAAAGAATTCCACCTGAAAAGCTTCAAAAATTGGTCTCCTCAGTTCCCAAACGTTTACTGAGTGTTGTTAAAAGGAAAGGCCATGTAAAAATGCCCCTGAGCCAACTTTTTGCAATGTGTTGCTGCCTAAGTTAATGATTATTTGCAAAAAAAATTAAGTTTCTTAGTTTGAACTGCAACTAACGATTAATTTGATAATCGATTAATCTGTCGATTATTACTTCGATGAATAATCGGATAAAAGAGACAAACTAAATTTCTATCCTATCCAGCATTTTTTTGAAAAAAAACAGCATACTATCACCATACTTATTTTGATTATTGTTTCTCAGCTGTTTGTAAATGTTGCAGTTTAAAAATAAAGGTTTATTAAAAAATAAAAAAAAAATTAAAAAAAATTGTATAAAAAAACCCAAAAAACTCGGCGCATGCGCATAGCATAGATCCAACGAATCGATGACTAAATTAATCGGCAACTATTTTAATAATCGATTTTAATCGATTTAATCAATTAGTTGTTGCAGCCCTAGTTTGAACATTGAATATCTTGTCTTTGCAGTCTATTCAATTACATATAAGATGAAAAGGATTTGTAATGCTTTTTATTTACGATTTACACAACGTACCAACTTAACTGGTTTTGGGTTTTGCATTGAAGCCATTATCAGATAATGTTTTTGGGTGTGGATCTTCTGTTTTCCAACAACATTTCACTCACCTTCTGCAGGCTGGTCGGGTTGAGCTGTGTTTTATCGATGATCTTTATTGCAACCTATATAAGAAACAAAAAAACAACAGTTAATGTAAAAACAACTAATAACATAAAAGGTAAATACATAAATATTAGCAACAAACTTAGATTTGTAATCAGGTGAAGAGTTCAGCTTATAATGCTGATTGTGAACACAAATGTCCTCCAGGTTCCGTGAAGGCACCGCAGTGAGGACAAACACACTACAGTGTTTGACTGTGAGAAAGTACAGGAAGTGAGGACCACAAACCAACACGGATCAACGGTGACCCTCTCAAGGACTACGTCAAACCAACACGCTGAGCCATGAATTGATTTACGTGGACCCCGACTTAAACAAGTGTAAAACTTATTCGGGTGTTACCATTTAGTGGTCAATTGTACGGAATATGTACTGTACTGTGCAATCTACTAATAAAAGCTTCAATCAAAGAGCCATTGTTACTCACATGACTCACACACAGTTTCATTCATGGCTTTTTGACAAGTTAGCTGCTGTGAAACAATGTAGGTCATCGTCATCACAGCTGGCAAGAACCACCACAGTAGCTTGGAAAAGTAGTAAAAGCCTTAAAACTCACCTCTCTGCCCGTCAGGATGTGCCGCGCCAGTTTGACCTTGGCAAAGTTGCCTTTGCCGATGGTCTTGAGCAGCCGGTAGTTCCCAATGTGCGGCTGCTCGTCCGAACACAGTGCGATGGAGTTTCGACATCGTGCGCCCAGCGAGCGGCTCGACCAGCCCGTTCCTTTGTCTGAGCGGCTGGTGGAAAGGGAGGTGTGCTGAGGGGACAAGACGATACAGGTGGACCGTCAGGATCAGCAAAGACTCACAAACGACACTCAGTAGAAAAACATACAGGTGTGGCTTTCAGGTCCACTGCGACCACAACAGTCCTACAAAACTTGCAGTTAATTAGTGTGTGGCCAGACTTCCATACTGTAATGGATCATGTACGGTTTTCGTACAGAGGACTTTTTGTTTGATTTTACTAAATCTTTTCGTATGGCCATACACTGTGTGTAACAAACTCGTCTGTTTGCCTGCGCATCTTGAAATCCAGAAGAATCTTATGCGTTGGTGACATTGGCTTTTTTTATCCAGTACAACTGCAAAACAAACCACAATGGGGCAGGAGGAGCCTGCAAGTGCCAGCACTTTAATAAAAAAGTTAGGAAACATTTTTGAGTTCAAGTAACCCGTAGCAAAGCATAAATAGGTGGCATCGGTGTGGTTCTCCACTTTAATCCTCCACCTTTGCTCATCGACAGTTTCACCAAAAAGAGTCTGAAATGGAGTAATGGCATTAACGTTGTTTCTTATGGGAAAATATGCTTAGTTTTTTGTACGATTCTGTTTTCGTTGGACCTTTTGGAATGGGTCACTAATAAAAATTGAGGTATTATTGTATTTTAAATACCGAGGCCTTTGTCTGCTAAATAAAAGATATGAATCTCTCGACAGGCTATTGTTATAATAGTGGATCTGTCATCTGATATAAATTACTGACCACAATTGTATCTATTCCTGAAACATCCAAACAACAGTGTCGTGCCTACATTAAATTATTCATGAACATTGAAAATTGGTTCAATGAATTATGTATATACAATGCATATAGACAACATTCTGCAGAGTGAATCAACATTTGTAATTCACTACTTGAAAAAAACAATTACTGCATGAATTTGAGAGAAACCAGCTTTGTACAACACAGGTTAACACCTTAATAATATCGTTAAAGTTTTAACACCTCTTTTCCGACTTATAAATGTTGTTACAATGTTGGACGCTCGTGTTAAACAATGCCAAAGCGTCAAATCATAAGGTTCATGCATTTGGGCGCGAGGTCGTGAGCTTTCATGTCTCTGAACGCTGTGTTTTTGCAGGTGGGCCATTTTGTGACATCGCAGGTTGTTATGCTGGCATCCTCGTACATGCTTTTGCGTATTTGCAATCTGTAGGGAAGGCCTCCACACACAAACTGTTTGCAGACAGACTCAGAAAACGGGTGTGGAGTAAAAATTACACTACCGTTCAAAAGTTTGGGGTCACATTGTCCTTATTTTTTACGGAAAAGCACTGTACTTTTCAATGAAGATAACTTTAAACTAGTCTTAACTTTAAAGAAATACACTCTATACATTGCTAATGTGGTAAATGACTTTTCTAGCTGCTAATGTCTGGTTTTTGGTGCAATATCTACATAGGTGTATAGAGGCCCATTTCCAGCAAATATCACTCCAGTGTTCTAATGGTACAATGTGTTTGCTCATTGGCTCAGAAGGCTAATTGATGATTAGAAAACCCTTGTGCAATCATGTTCACACATCTGAAAACAGTTTAGCTCGTTACAGAAGCTACAAAACTGACCTTCCTTTGAGCAGATTGAGTTTCTGGAGCATCACATTTGTGGGGTCAATTAAACGCTCAAAATGGCCAGAAAAAGAGAACTTTCATCTGAAACTCGACAGTCTATTCTTGTTCTTAGAAATGAAGGCTATTCCACAAAAATGTTTGGGTGACCCCAAACTTTTGAACGGTAGTGTATATCTAGACCGGTGGTGTCCAAACTTTTTCCAGCGAGGGCCGCATAAGTAAAAATTGAAGCATGCGGGTGCCACTTGAAAAGATTTTGTACTTTAAAAATACTAAGAACAATACAATATATCTGAACACAACATCAAAATCTTAGCTATGTGTTATCAGTAATAAAGCAAATTGTGCCCTAAATTAAAAAGTTCAGGCATAAAACGGCTACCGCATTTTTTAGTGTATAAGTCGCACCGGTCGAAAATGCATAATAAAGAAGGAAAAAAACATATATAAGTCGCACTGGAGTATAAGTCGCATTTTTGGGGGAAATTTATTTGATAAAATCCAACACCAAGAATAGACATTTGAAAGGCAATTTAAAATAAATAAAGAATAGTGAAAAACAGGCTGAATAAGTGTACGTTATATGACGCATAAATAACCAACTGAGAACGTGCCTGGTATGTTAACGTAACATATTATGGTAAGAGTCATTCAAATACCTATAACATATAGAACATGCTATACGTTTATCAAACAATCTGTCACTCCTAATCGCTAAATCCCATGAAATCTTATACGTCTAGTCTCTTACGTGAATGAGCTAAATAATATTATTTGATATTTTACGCTAATGTGTTAATAATTTCACACATAAGTCTCTCCTGAGTATAAGTCACACCCCCGGCCAAACTATGAAAAAAACTGCGACTTATAGTCCGAAAAATACGGTAAATGTACTAAAAATACCAATACTACAGTAGTATTGGCCACTAGACGAGACCAAAACAATGAGACCACAGTAATGTGGCCACTGATTGGCTCAGCCTCAGGCAGCTTCACCAACATTAGCATGCAAACTCTTTCAGCCAATTTTTCATTCAAACACCTCAGAGTCCTATAACTTGCTACTTGACACATGCCAACGGTAACATGTTAACATGCTAATATTAGCATGCTAACTTTTTGTATAGCTATATTACATGTCCACGCTTAATAGTCATATGACTTGATACTTGACGCATTCTAACTGTTAGCATGCTAACATTAGCATTTATGTGCGGCTTGCATATTTCAGCATTCACATGCAGTTTCTCTCTAAAATGCATATTCTAGTTTTTTTCTGTAATGTAATCGGGAAGTTTTATATTTTGTCTTTAGAATTTGTCGCGGGCTAATACAAAACAAGCTGAGGGCTGCAAATGGTCCCTCGACAACTCTGATCTAAACCATAAGGAAGTGTGTTAGAATTATCAGAGGTCCCCTTTCAAATGCGCGATTGGAAACCAGATCCCTGTTGCATGTAGACACTCAAAGTGGGCCTTAGTTTCTACCGGTCGTTGTGGAGGACTGATGAACCAGCCTTAAAGGGGAACTGCAACCTTTTTAGAATGTTGCCTATTGTTCACAATCATTATGAGAGACAGTACCATATATGTCTCCTTTTTTTAAAGAATCTAAAGATGATAAAAAACGCTCGCAAGCTGCGGCTAATGGGAGTCACCTTTGTAGCCATAAAGCCCTCTATGCCGACATAAATGGAGTGCTCACCCAAAATCAACAGGAAAAGGCTTGAACAAGTGGACAAATGTCTATCGAGAGAATCATTATAATATTGATCACAATACATGCAGCACATCATGCTTGTTATTACAACTTTATACGCTGCCGAGCAAGCTGTGTAAAAACTAAATATGAAATGTGGGCTAATTCTTTATGGATACTGCAATATGATTGTCCGTGTTTTTTCAGCCAGTACAGATTATAGTTCTATCGCATTGTGTTGTGCATTACAAACTCAAAAGCGATTCAGCTGCTGATGCAAGAAGCTAACTTACGGCTAATGTATTAGCATGCTGTTGCAAGGCAATGTGTTTAATACGCTAGAAAAAAAGAGTTCCTCAGTGTCCGCTCTTAGAATAACAATGTCGCTAAAGCTTGGCTATTATAAAGGGTACGGAATGTAAATCAAGTATTATTGGCGGTTTTTGGATGCATTTTTTTTTTTTTTTTTTTTTTCAACTATTTTTGTTGAATTTTGCAGACAGTACAGTGTGATGGATCATGGCAACAGCAAGTTGAGGTATCTGCACATTTTACAATATGTAACATAATAAACCCAACCCCTTACAGTACCCACCCACTTAACTCCAAGGTAAATGTCACCTAGTGCCCAAAACAAATATAGACACATGAATATATGCAAACTTAGATTCAATCTAACAAAATATATTAAAGATAAATAAAATAATTGATAAGGTATAATAAATAAATAAATACTACATAAGATATACAATAAAATATAACGTAAAAGTAAATAAACACAGGGAATGAGGGGGGGGGGGGGGGGGGGGGTCTGCGGTCAGCTCTGTCCAAGTTGTGTTACTCGAATCGCTTGGGGTGATGTCAAGCTTGTCCTGGATGCATTTTCAAAATGATTCAGAGGCAGAATGGAAAAATCCCATTAGTTGTATTGCTTGCCACCTAAAACGACCCGATTTTAACAAATTAGAAAGCCAAAAAAAAAACTTTTGTCTTCTTGTATCTAATAAGGATTGTGAAGGATAGGCAAAATTTAAAAAAAAAGTGCAGTTCTCCTTTAACAACTTTACATTTAGCAGAATAAAACAACTCCGAAAGGATGGGGCATGTTTCTACAAACAAGAAGCTGAAATCAGTCTATATTTATAAAGAGTATGGCCAAAATAAAATCCTACCTGCTTATTAAGTGGCAGAACATTCTAGAAGGAGACAGTTTTAACACATAACATAATGCACATTAACACCAAAAGTTATTTTTTTGTATTTAACATTAGTAGACAACAACAATAACAATGGGGATAGTGCAACCGAGGTGGCGAGTCATGTTCAGAGTTCTGTCAGCAGTGGAGGCTTTGGGGTCGGGTGAGGTGAGTGGTTGCAACATAAACAATGAAGACAAATCCCTCCGTCTGCTGTACACACAAACTGGCCCTTTATAAACAAACTAGGTCCAACCTTCAGGACCAAATTCTTTCCTTCAAGCTGTTCTTTCACCTTCATTTTCTCGTCCCTATCACCCTTCCCCCAATCATTCTCCCCACGTCTCCTCGTCTCGGCTGTCCCCCTCCCCCAGACGTTCCGTTCCCTCAACACTGCTTCCCTATGCCCGGGCACGTCTTTTGTCTCACGACACCACCTTCATTTTGGGCGACCAATGACCATGCATCACTTTGAGCCTCTGCCGCCCTGTATCATTTTCAAAAAAACGAACCGAGCAGGAAGTGCCCGCTGTCATGCCTACGACAATGAAGTTTGAGACCTTGATTAAAATGGCAGCGTTTGTTTGTAAGGCAGCTCGTTGAATAAAATACTTCTTTTTTTTCCACTTTTTACTTTACAAAAGAGGAAGCGTGGAATACTTCTCTGGTTGCATTATTTGGAATTTACTTTATTAAATGTTAGAATATGTTTTAGGAATTAACGATACGAACATTTCATGTTAAGGTTATGATTACGATTATTATTATCGCGGTTTTGTGGAATGTGCTCAAAAAGTACTTACACAATGAAATATTTAGATTTTTTTAAACATCTTAAACAAATAGACACACTGTTAGATAGCCCCCTATTTTGCATGTTTTGTGTTTATTTTCCTTCACTGATTAGTGTGAGTGCTCTGGCGTCCAACTCTGTTCAGCTGTCCTTAAACGCACCGTAAAAACACTTATGTGTCATATTCCTCCGAGTATAGATCAATCACTCTGTTTTAAGAGAACACAGCTTATAGGTTCAATGTGCACTTTGAATGTCTTAGTTGTTCAGACAGCAATAGGTTTAGATTGGGGTATGTTGTTTCTTTAACAAGGAAAGACGTTAATGTCTCTTGTATTCATGCTAGCATTTAAGCTATCAAGCTAGCCCAGTCTGTCCATGAGTTTACTAAAGTGCGGCTATTTCAATCATGTTTTTTTATTAAAAAAATGTAAAACAGTAATACAAACTGTCAAATTCATTAATACTAGAGATGTCCGATAATGGCTTTTTTGCCGATATCCGATATTGTCCAACTCTTAATTACCGATTCCGATATCAACCGATACCGATATATACAGTTGTGGAATTAACACATTATTATGCCTAATTTTCTTGTGATGCCCCGCTGGATGCATTAAACAATGTAACAAGGTTTTCCAAAATAAATCAACTCAAGTTATGGAAAAAAATGCCAACATGGCACTGCCATATTTATTATTGAAGTCACAAAGTGCATTATTTTTTTAACATGCCTCAAAACAGCAGCTTGGAATTTGGGACATGCTCTCCCTGAGAGAGCATGAGGTGGGCGGGGTAGCGGGGGGTGTATACAATAGCGTCCCGGAAGAGTTAGTGATGCAAGGGGTTCTGGGTATTTGTTCTGTTGTGTTTATGTTGTGTTACGGTGCGGATGTTCTCCCGAAATGTGTTTGTCATTCTTGTTTGGTGTGGGTTCACAGTGTGGCGCATATTTGTAACAGTGTTAAAGTTGTTTATACGGGACCCTCAGTGTGACCTGTATGGCTGTTGACCAAGTATGCATTGCATTCACTTGTGTGTGTGAAAAGCCGTAGGTATTATGTGATTGGGCTGGCACGCAAAGGCAGTGCCTTTAAGGTTTATTGGCGCTCTGTACTTCTCCCTATGTCCGTGTACACAGCTGCGTTTTAAAAAGTCATAAATTTTACTTTTTGAAACAGATACTGATAATTTTGAAACGGATAATTTACAATATTACATTTTAAAGCATTTATCGCCCAATAATATCAGCAGTCCGATATTATCGGACATCCCTAATTAATACAATTTCTAATACATCCATATTTTTATTTTTTTATTATTATTATATTTTTCTACTGTCCACTTAGGACGGCAGTTCAAATTAACTTGAAAGGCGTTGGGGGAAAAGTTTTTTTTTTTTTTTTTTTTAAATAATGTCCTGCCCAGCTTCTCGGGCAAATCATATAGCACAGGGGTGGGCAATTAATTTTTACCGGGGGCCGCATGAGCAACCCGAGCACTGCTGGAGGGCCACACCGACAATATTTCAATTAAATTTTGCTCAAATTATTTTTGATATACCGTAAGATAGATAATAATGATATTTTCATTTAACCTAACTTATCTTTATACAAAAGCAGATGGCTTTTGATGGTTTTATTTTTAACACTTTCTTACACAACACTTCCTGATGTATATTACAATACAAAAATGTCAATTTCTGTCACTTCATCCTGCATCCTCTTTGTTGTGAACGTAGCACGTCTGTAAGGTGATTGGCGAAGAAGGAAGAAGCGTTGCTGTTGCGGAAATGAGGAGTGAGGATTGGTTTTCTTTTTGGAAAGAACGAGATAAGTTGAGCTGTGTTAGTATAGGTTACTCAATAAAAGTTTAAAAAGAGCGTCAGGCTTGGTGTGCACTTCTTCTGGACGCTACAATTGATGTCACAAGTGGGATGAAATGCCTCCCAGTTCGCCTTGCCATCAAACCTGGGAGTCTTCATTGAGGGCGGAATTCCCCCCGTGGCAAGCAGCGTGGCTGCACCTGTAAACGCTCTCTCTCTCTCTCTGTCTCTCTCTCTCTCTGTCTCTCTCTCTCTTTGCGGCGAGCTCCTCACGTGGCACGTACCTCCCGATGACGTAGCACACAAACAGTGCAGTATGCGCAAAGTTTTACTTCTGACACCAATTGTAGCGTCCAGAAGAAGTGCACACGAAGTCTGACGCTCTTTTTAAACTTTTATTGAGCAAGCTATACTAACACAGCTCAACATATCTCGTTCCTTCCACACGCACTTCTCATTTACGCAACTCAAGAAGACAACATCTACTTCATCAGGTCGTTACACTATATTCTTTAAAGACAGCAACGTGTGTACCACAAATAAGCACACTGCTTTACCTTTACTTGGCAGTCCATGTCTTTTTTAAAACACGCCATTCGTCATCAACTTTTCTCTTTTTAGCGTCTCGGGGATAACCGGGCATCACTTGTCGCTGTGCGCCTTCCCTCACAGGACATACGCACATATAACACTTTTCAAAATAAAAGCCGCACAGTTGTATTGCACGCACGACAAAGATGTTTTTTTTAAATTTATTTTGTATTTGTGATTGCCGCTGCGCGCACATAATACAAATAACGCTTTTCAAAACAAAAGCAGCACCGTTGTATTGCACACTCGAAATAGATACTTTTAAAAATGTATTTTGTAATTTATAATTGGCCTCACGCGGGCCGGACAGGGACGTACAAGGGGCCGGATGCGGCCCGCCGGCCGCAGAATGCCCAGGTCTGATATAGCAGATGTAGATGCCCATATCGGCTGTTCAGATTTACTTTACAAAAGAGAAGTGTAGGATACTTCTCTTGTTGCCTTACTTGTATTTTGACTTTATTAAATGTATTTATATTATCATTTGGTGCAGCCGGGCCGGAACAGGAGGGGATAGAAAGAGAGAAAAAGGAAGACAGAGGGGGGAATTGTGGGGACAAGAGGGGGATTAGACAGAGAGACAAAAACAATAACAGCAAACACAACAACAACAACAGAGCAACATCAGCAAATATGACATGTACAAATATGATGGTAAAAGTAATAGCAAATAAGCAGTTAGCTAAAATAAAAAAAAAATACAGAAATGACCATGAGCATTATTACACTAAAAATGGAGCAATATGAATACCAATAGAAGTAGTGCTATTGATAATAAACAATACCAATACTTTACCGTTATTATCAACAATACAATTGTTCAAATGCAACAATACATATACGTAATGATAACTTGAGATACGAAAGAATGCAGAAAAATGGAGGGGAAGAAAGAGAAGCAACCTACATTAACCTTGTAGATTGTTATAGTAACAATAGGTTAAGCTTTGTCAGTGTGCCATGTGTTATACCCAGTTTACCCTAGGGCAACAACGTTAATATATGTTTGATGAAACGTGATTATCTGCATGAGTGTATGTGTGCATATGTACTTGTATATGTACAGTATGTGTATGTGTGCTTGTACAGTGAATGTATATGTACAGTATGTGTATATGTGTGTACAGCGAATGTATATGTACAGTATGTGTATACAGTATGTGTGTTTGAACAGTGAATGTATATGTACAATATGTGTATATGTGTGTTTGTACAGTGAATGTATATGTACAGTATATGTATGTGTGTGTTTGTACAGTGAATGTATATGTGTAGAAAGTGTATGTGTGTGTTTGTACAGTGAGTGTATATGTACAGTATGTGTATATGTATGTTTTTACAGTGAATGTATATGTACAGTATGTGTATACAGTATGTTTGTATAATGAATGTGTGTGTGGATGTACGAACTTTGAGTGTGTAAATATGTACTGTATTTATTTGTATATGTTTGTGGGAGCGTAGGTACCTATGTATGTCTGTATGTATGTGTGTGAGTATATGTGAATTTGCATGTACAATACATTTGACTCCCAGTGTGTGCGGGAGCCAGAGTACGGCCCCAGCCTCCCCGAGAGCCCATCCCACAAACAGTAGGTGTGGTGCCCAGGGAACCAGGGGCCACCGCCCCCACGCAGCCAAGCCGGACAGCGACAGGAACCCCAGAGCCTGGCCCACCGCGCCGCCCACAAGGGCCAGCAGCAGGCCGCAGACAGACGCACCCGGCAGAGGACAAGGCACGAGAAAAGCAGGGGGCAGCCAGACCCCAAGCCAGCGAGAGACCACACTCCACACGGACAGAAAGGCGGGACGCCCCGCCCGAGGGGCCCGGAGACCCCCCGCAACCGGACGGGAAGACCGCCCCCGCCCCACCGGCAACCGGGCCCCCACGAGCCCCCCCCCCACCCCCGGAGAGCGCGGTGAGGCCAGCCCACGGCCACCCCACCCAAGCCGGCCGCCACAGGACCACCCAGCACGGCGCCACAGGAACCACCCACCCCACCCGCAGGGACCCCAACGATGGAGATGGAACAACCAGCAACCGCCCCGCCGAGTCCCCCCCTGAGGTAGGGGCAATAAATAAATAAAATAAATAAATACATAATAATAATAATAATAATAATAATATTAATAAAATATATTAAAAAATAAGAATAAATAAATAATTAAATGTATTTATAAATAATAAAAAAATTATTAAAAGAAGATCACAGACATGCTGACACACAAGGTCGCTACCCCAACAACTGGCCGACTCGCAGCACCTCGGAATACCCTGCAGCATCAAGCTACCACAGTAGACGCAAGGACCAGACCCAGCAGGCCCCAACCAAGATGGGCACCCGGAAGGGATGGACGGTGGGACCCAGGAGCTCCAGACACGCAGTCCGGATGCAGTAGCCTGAGGCGCCGACCCCCCACCCGACAGGCAGGCCCAGAACGTACCCCCAGAAATATACATACATATATATATACATACACATAAACATACATATGTACACATACACACACATACACATGCATACACATACATACATATACATACATACATACATACACATACACAGTTTGTCAGCCCCGACAACCACCACGCGCGCGCGCTGCCACCAGTCACAACATCAGCCACCCCCCCACACCACAAACAAACGGCAGCAGAAACAGCAGCCACAACACCCCCAGACAGCCAGCACCACCCAATCAAATCAAAGCGATCAAAAAAAAACCGCGACCGGCAACCACACGCCAACAGGATCACAGAGACCAGCCAGCGCCAGCCCGCCAGCAAGCCCAAACGCCAACACGCAAACAAGAGACACCAACACCCCCCCCACCCACCACCAAAAGACCCCACCACCCCAACCCAAACCCGCACAAACACACCACCGACCAAACAACCGAGACACAGTATCCAGACCAGACACGGGCGCCGCGCCGCCACCACATCAAGTCGCCAACAGAGACCCCACAGCGCAAGGTCGGGCCACACGGGCACGGACCCCACCCAACAGGAAGCGAGACCCGTGCGACGCCACACACAAATAAATAATAAGATTAAACAAAAATAATAATAATTAAAAAATAATAATAATAATAATAAAATGAAATTGGGGAAAAAGTTAAGTGGATGCAATATTTTGAGTACTGGTGTGGCTAATAAGATGACAGCTTGTGACTGATGATGTCACATTGCATCATCATCAGCCGCCATAAGAGAAAATACCAAGAGGCTTCCTTTAGTATCTCGTAAAATTTTTACGTAAAGTGCCAACATTGTGTCAACGCGACATTTTTATTATAAAGCTGTCAAAATGTCAGTGTTGTAGAAATGTTTTCATCAGTTGTCGGTGTAATTAACTGGATGCTTAGGATTTATTGACAGCGTTTCACAATTGATTGAAAACGGAATTAGGAAACAGCTTCCTGCAATAATCAATTAATAAATAATAATTTGAGCACATTTCATGACTCAAATGTATGAAAGTGCTGACTGTGGGGCGCTGATCTTCTAATATTTGACCAGCAAAAACAATGGCGAAGAGTTAAATATTGTTGTAGTGAAGAATGACAGCTAAGAATGCTAATTGCCTGTGCAAGTAAACGTTTTGACATGGTACATTGTGTAAGTGACGTTGTGAGAGGAATAACGAAAAACAAACCGGCTGCTGCTGTCATGTTAATGTGTGTGTTGTAAGAGGAAGTGCGACACGCATTGACAGGATGTGTGACGTCATTCCCCAGCTGAAGAGTGGCGCAACCTTGAAACCCTCCCCACCATCCCTGTGGCAATAACACACATCGATCAGCAGCGCTGCTCCAGTTCCTGCTCCCTCTCTGGGCTTTGTGACCTCACACGGGCGTGTCATGGGCCCTGGCGTAGAACACACAACTACAATATGACTGCCGCAAAACACAAATACAATATGACACGCAGAACACACAGCGGACGCAACATGTCTTCCGAGCGCGGAGCAGGTGAAGAGAGAGACTACCAGAGGCGTGACTCATCAGCTGACACTAAGTGTTATTTGGGACGTCACATCCATTTGGGTAATGACTTTGATTTAGCGTTGCGGTGTTGTGTTGCAGATGAGCAGTAACGCAATGTGTGTGTTGCCACAACACGTGTCATGGTTAGAGTGCCAAGCAGAAATGTCAATGAGGCGTATTTTCATTTAACAACTATAGTCCAGTATAAACATTTTTATCTTTTTAAAATCTCACGACAAACACACTTTGCTGTTGTCTTTCGACGCCACAGCGAGTAAACTGCATGATATTTGGCTTAGTCTTTACGCCGGCTGTCTTGGGACATCTCCAATGGGTATGTGCAACCAGGCTGGGAATCGAACCCGTGCCATCTGCAGTGTGTACCATTACTCCACTGAAGATGAGGACAAGTTGAATATTAATGTTTTGGCCCTGTCTTTATTCTGTATGCGTCACACATGGGGGAATTCCTTTTTTCTGTTCCCACTGCACAAAGCTAAGTCTTAAGGCATGCTCGCAGGAGTTTGCTGTGGAAGAGGTCCAACATCAGTGACCTCTGACCTCACAAATGAACAAACATTCCCGCAACCGTGCTCCAAAATCTTGCACCAAAAAGTGGAAGTTGTTCCTTAAATTTTGATACTTGTTTTCATTGAGGGCCGTTTCGCAGTTATGTTTGCCCCCAGAGGGCCGCTTCTAACAGTGAATGATATTATTACACAATTGCCTGTGCATTTATTTTTTTTATGTACAATGTAAAAAAATTAAATAAAAATCTGTCGATTTTATGGTAAAAAAAAACTTTCAGCACAGTCGCAAGAAATTTACCGTAAACATTTACATTGGTTTTTACACAATATTACTGGAAATGGAAAAACAATACCACTGTTTTTATGGTTAAAAAAAAAACATAAAAATTTTCTATGTTTACTGTAAATAGAAAATGCTGCGAATGATCCCTGGACAACTCTAATCTAAACCATAAGGAAGTGTGTTAGAATTATCAGAGGTCCCCTTTCAAATGCGCGATTGGAAACCAGATCCCTGTTGCATGTACACACTCAAAGTGGGCCTTAGTTTCTACCAGTCGTTATGGAGAACTGATGAACCAGCCTTAAAGGGAAACTGCACCTTTTTTAGAATTGTGTCTATTGGTCACAATCATTATGAGAGACAAGAACATACATATATGTTCCTTAAATTTTGATACTTGTTTTCATTGAGGGCCGCTTTGCAGTTATGTTTGCCCCCAGAGGGCCGTTTCTAACAGTGAATGATATTATTACACAACTGCCTATGCATTTGAAAATTTTTTTTATGTACAATGTAAAAAAAAAAAAAAGCTGTAGATTTAATGGTAAAAAAAAACTGTCAGCTCAGTCGCAAGAAATTTAAACATTTACAGTGGTTTTTACACATTACTGTAAATGGAAAAACACTACCACTGTTTTTATGGTGAAAAAAAAAACCCTGTCAGCTCATTTGCCAGAATTTTACAGTAAAATGTAAGTTGTTTTTTTTTATTACTGTAAATAGAAAATGCTTTTTTACAGTAAAATTCTGGCAACTGAGCTGCCGGTTTTTTTTTACAGTAAAAACAACAACTGTAGATTTTACACTATTACTGTAAATGGAAAAACAGTACCACAGTTTTTTTTTAAAAATACAAACACAATTTTATCGTCAAAAAACAGCTTAAAAAACATTTCCAATCAAATGCTGTACAACCAGACTAAATGTGACAATTTTACCGTGAAATATATTGCCATTTTTAGAGTGTACAATTTGATGGATAACTTGCTTTGAAATCAAAAGTCAAGCAGATAAAAAGATTTATATTTTAACAAAAAAAATGTTTCGAATGTATGGGAATATATTTGTTGTATTATCAGATAATATTCAACTTAAAAAAATATGCGATTGCATAGAGCACATGTATTTTTTTTTTGTCAAAATAGAAAGAACTAATATATTTAGTAAGAAAAGATAAAGTACTTTATTGACACATTGTAGTGATGAGGTGGCGACTTGTCCAGGGTGTACACCGTCTTCCGCCCGATTGAAGCTGAGATAGGCTCCAGCGCCCCCCGCGACCCCAAAAGGAATAAGCAGTAGAAAATGGATGGATGGATTTTGCCAGGCTTTTGAAGACCAAAAAAATGATGCGACACAGGCCTTGAATTTGACACCTGTGTCCTAAAGCAATGTCAATGACCACAGGAAGATGCTCAGTGTCACTTCCTGTCAGAGCGACAAATAGCCACCGTGTCTCAGGGTTGCATTGGCGCTGGGCCAAGGGCCAAACATTTCACGAGAAGAAAATAACAGTTATTCCTGCAACATGGAATACCTACGCAGGGTAAAAGTGACAGCTTATTGAGTACATGGTCACACACGATTGAAATGTGTGCACATTTTAGGAGTATTCAATTATTTAAAGACAGCTAAAGAGAGTTGATTGCCTTTAAAAAGTGAGGGCAGCAAGAATGAATACAAAGCAAAAAATTAACTGAGTCTGAAATGAGAACATCGGCAAGGAGCTTTCAAGCAACTTAAATACGTAATATAAATGTTTTGACTCGTGTGTAGCAGAGTAGCTGGTTCACACATCACTCTTGAACAACTTGATTGTTGCCATTTTGAGCCATTCCTTCCTGCATTCACTTTTGCAGTGACAGACGTTGAAATTGCTGTGCACGTGCAACCACGGTGGACAGACCATCTGCACCAATAAAGATTAGCAAGTTGGCTCCACGTCAGACCAGTTCTACACTGTAGGTCGGGTAAGAGTGTTGTTTCCTTCAGGCTGCGTTGTCATTACAGGCTTCTTATCTTGCAGTTTCTCAGTCAGCAGTAGCCCAGGCTTCACTTGCTGCAGGCGGGGCAGCTTTGACTTTGTAGAGAATGTTTAGAATGACTTTCCTGAGACTTTCAGGTAAATACACGCTTGACAGCGCCGCTAAAGCCGGTCACGTCCCGTGTCAACTCATAGTCACCTTCCATTCATCATTACATCACTGAACAATTGCAATAAAGCTAGAAGCAAACTGTGGTCATCAAAGGCTTAAAACACCAAAACCAACATGGGTCACATAGACTATGTTTACAATGCAGACCAAAGTGGTCCAAATAGGATTTTTATTTTGTATTTTTTATTTTATTTTTTTAATCAGATTTTTTCCAGCCGACTGTGTACACTGCAAGTAAAATGTGTTTTTTATCAGACTCCAGTGTGAAAATGCATACAGGCTTTAAAGTGGACCCAATGTGGGCTTGACGTCACTTGCATGCGCACTTCGATAAAGTGAAAACAAAGGAAGTTGACTCGCTACTACTACAAAATAAAATAAAAGTCGCAACTCCTTAAAATGAGTGTTTTCCACATGAAAATAAATTTAAGTATTATAATGTATGAATGGATGTATATAGTGTAATATATTTGGGAGGGTTCTAATCTTTTAATGGCTGTTAAGTAGAGGAGACACGGACATCAGCGTGAGCTTTTTTTTTTTCAACTCACATGTAAGCAATTGCGCCACAGCGTCAATTACGGTCCTTCAACAATCGTTATTTCTTCGAAATCAAAATACATATTTATGTATTACATATAGCCTATTATTTGCGCACTATTGACAAGTGAAGCACCAAAAATGTGGTCGTCTCAAATTGACTTTGCTCACAGAAACCGAATGTTGCTGGTGACTGCGTCTTTCCCCGCACACACGAGTGACGTAGCTCGACCAAAGCTGACGAAAAAGTCACATACCGTATTTTTCGGAGTATAAGTCGCTCCGGAGTATAAGTCGCACCGGCCGAAAATGCATAATAAAGAAGGGAAAAAACATATAAGTCGCATTTTTGGGGGAAATTTATTTGATAAAACCCAACACCAAGAATAGACATTTGAAAGGCAATTTAAAATAAATAAAGAATACTGAACAACAGGCTGAATAAGTGTACGTTATATGAGGCATAAATAACCAACTGAGAACGTGCCTGGTATGTTAACGTAACATATTATGGTAAGAGTCATTCAAATAACTATAACATATAGAACATGCTATACGTTTACCAAACAATCTGTCACTCCTAATCGCTAAATCTGATGAAATCTTATACGTCTAGTCTCTTACGTGAATGAGCTAAAAAATATTATGTGATATTTTACGGTAATGTGTTAATACTTTCACACATAAGTCGCTCCTGAGTATAAGTCGCACCCCCGAGAGTGAAAAAAACTGAGACTTATAGTTCGAAAAATACGGTACATGCGTTTACACTGAAGTCACATTTGAAAAGATCCGATTCCAATCGGATTCAGGACTACCTCCGGATGTGGCCTGAATCTGGGGCCGTACTTATCAAGCTTCTTAGAGTGCCATTTTACACTTAAGTCCTGAGAATTTGCGAAATTTAGTCCTACTCTCAAACTTAAGAATAAAAGGTTTTTATCAACGTTCTAAGTCTAAGAATCACTCCTACTCTCCACGATATTTAAGAGACCTTCAGAGGTGTCTTAAGTGGTTAGGAGTTGCCAGCAGGGGATGGCACTGAGGCGAGAGAGACGTGCGCGAACGTTCAGGGAACGGAACAATGTTGTTGTTTTTTTGATGACGAGCAGCTGATCAAACGGTATCGTTTAGACAGAGCGGATATTATTTTTGTCACAGATTTAATACTTTTCGATTCCTTGTTGATTTCTGCATGTGTCTGCAGTGGGCTAGTATATATAGAGCCACCCACACCAGTTTCAAATTAGTTGCCTAATTAATGAATTGGAAAGAAAATGTTATGACAGTAGCGTATGTGTGTGGCCGTGAGGTGAGTAACGTCAGTGAGTGTGTGGGCGATAGAAGAGAGGGAGCGGTAGCGTGAGTGCCGGCGGGGACTAGTTTGTTTTGTATTATTTTGTAGTTTATTGTCAAAATATACACTCCCATTGTCCACTTAAATATTTCCAAGATATTTCTTTATTCTTAGACAACGGATTCCCTTCCGTGATTGGTCATTTCTATGGACACAGAAATGACGTCACCTAAAATTCCGTTTACGGCACATAGTAATGTCGAAATTCAGCTCACTTAAGATTCAGTCCTACACTTCGCTGAAAGTGTGAGTAAGACGCTTGATAACTAACTTTTAAGTGCAGCTTTCAGCGAAGAATTTATTTACTCTTAAGTCAACTCTTAGCAGACTTCTTAGGAGTAATTCTAAGAAGCTTGATAAGTACGGCCCCTGGTGCCAAAAGATCTGGGGCCGTACTTATCAAGCTTCTTAGAGTGCCATTTTACACTTAAGTCCTGAGAATTTGCGAAATTTAGTCCTACTCTCAAACTTAAGAATAAAAGCTTTTTATCAACGTTCTTAAGTCTAGGAATCACTCCTACTCTCCACGATATTTAAGAGACCTTCAGAGGTGTCTTAAGTGGTTAGGAGTTGCCAGCAGGGGATGGCACTGAGGCGAGAGACGTGCGCGAACGTTCAGGGAACGGAACAATGTTTTTTTTTTTTTTTGATGACGAGCAGCTGATCAAACGGTATCGTTTAGACAGAGCGGATATTATTTTTGTCACAGATTTAATACTTTTCGATTCCTTGTTGATTTCTGCATGTGTCTGCAGTGGGCTAGTATATATAGAGCCACCCACACCACTTTCAAATTAGCTGCCTAATTAATGAATTGGAAAGAAAATGTTATGACAGTAGCGTATGTGTGTGGCCGTGAGGTGAGTGACGTCAGTGAGTGTGTGGGCGATAGAAGAGAGGGAGCGGTAGCGTGAGTGCCGGCGGGGACTAGTTTGTTTTGTATTATTTTGTAGTTTATTGTCAAAATATACACTCCTATTGTCCACTTAAATATTTCCAAGATATTTCTTTATTCTTAGACAACGGATTCCCTTCCGTGATTGGTCATTTCTATGGACACAGAAATGACGTCACCTAAAATTCCGTTTACGGCACATAGTAATGTCGTAATTCAGCTCTGAGTGTGACACTTAAGATTCAGTCCTACACTTCGCTGAAAGTGTGAGTAAGACGCTTGATAACTAACTTTTAAGTGCAGCTTTCAGCGAAGAATTTATTTACTCTTAAGTCAACTCTTAGCAGACTTCTTAGGAGTAATTCTAAGAAGCTTGATAAGTACGGCCCCAGATTTGAAGAACTTTGGAGCGTTATACGGGCAAAAAAATCTGTTCTGTGTCACTTGAGGGCGAGAAAAAAATCATACATTCCTTTCTTTGTCAGATTTAAAAGTTATGCTTGAGTTTGTTGACTTTACAACGAGAGTTTTGGTCAGTTGGTGTTCAGACTTGCCTCAGTCACTGCAACTTCAGTCTTCCTCAGAGCAGCCGTTGTTGCTTCCTGGTGTGACGTGTCTAATAGCACTGTTTTGGCCTTTTATCGCTTACTCTCTAAAAACTAGTTGTCTGCTCAGAAGAATCTTGAACGAATAGTGTGGGAGGAAATTCCCAAATGGGGACACGGAGCTCGCCGTGCCACAATGAGCTAGCCAAATCCAGCTGTCGGTGGGACTCACTGGAAATTGGACATAGTGCGCCAGAGGTGTAGCTCTCCTCTGGCAAAGGTAATGATCTGCAGGGTACCATGTACCATGAATTGATTTACGTGGACCCCGACTTAAACAAGTTGAACAACTTATTCGGGTGTTACCATTTAGTGGTCAATTGTACGGAATATGTACTGTACTGTGCAATCTACTAATAAAAGTTTCAATCAATCAACAAAAGGGTCACCTACAGAAATGTTACAACTTTTACTTCCTCTATTTAGTTCAGTTTGATGCCTTCTGGGCGCTGTGCCACACCCTACTAATAAAAGTTTCAATCAATCAACAAAAGGGTCACCTACAGAAATGTTACAACTTTTACTTCCTCTATTTAGTTCAGTTTGATGCCTTCTGGGCGCTGTGCCACACCCAAAGACCTCTCTCAACCATCCAATCTCTACCCTGTTTTTTTGTTTAATAGAGTGGCTTAGCCTTTTTTTGAGGTGTAAAAGGAGATCTTAATTAAAGGCTGTATTTTTTTTAAAGTTCAATCTAGAGTTGGGCAATATGGCTGAAAACTGTATTAGGATATAAGTGTTTTTTATCGGTCACTACTGATATTTTTTATGACATACAAAATAAGGTCCGCTTAAGCGGCTATTTCATATGTTCGTGGGGAAACTTGTTCGGTACACCTCCGAACCGAACCGGAACCCCCGTACCGAAACGGTTCAATACAAATACACATACCGTTACACCCCTAGAAAGCACAAAAAAAACTTTTGTCTTCATTCCTCTCATAATGATTGTGAACGATAGGCAAAATTCCAAAAAACTGCAGTTCCCCTTTAACTTGTGTGAGGTCAACGTAATTGAAGCTAAAGTGTGAGTACACAACCGACACCAAATTCCTTTTTGGTACAAGCTGCTTGCGTTGTACTGACGGCTCGGTGTTGGTGTGATGACGCTTCTCTGTGGGACAAAGTCACACGACGAGATTACTCAAATGTAAATAATCGTTTTAAAGGCCTAAATGTTGTTTTTGAATATTTTTTGATTAACCATCCACCCAAATCAGGACTTTAGTCCGTTTTAAACAGGCGAAAAATGACGAAAGTGTGAAGGTAACCCAAGTGTAACTTGAATCCTCACACACATCAAATTCTGTGTGTGGCCTCCTGCTTGCTCTCCACGCCGCGCTGTGTCATGTTCCAATTGAGGTGGTTTGGCTCAACAGGACCAGATTGAGGGCGCTGAGTCACTGCTGGCCCAGCTTGCTTCCACTCTGATTGATTGTCTGTTAGTAATGATGTACCACCTATCCATTTTTTTTGTCCCGGCGCAAAGGTAACAGTCTAAACAAAGTCTGACAAGGCAAGACAAAGGCTGTAAACAAGATAAAACAATGTGAATCAATACCAAGATTACACGAGCGTTGTTAACAGTAGGATGTCGATAATTGACATGGAAATCCTGCATTAAACAGGCCAGAACATGAGCATTTTTCACGAAGATCCTGCTAAATGGCAGCAAGCGAACCGTAACACAAAGCGGTATTTAAGGTAGGCTGCACGATTAATCAACATTGAATCGACATCGAGGTTTTAACTAAATACAAGAGACTGAAGGTTTTTTTTTCCTCCGCCGTCACCAGCATTTGAGGAACAGACGTGTTTGCCAATCAACATTGTTGAACCTCGCATTTCTTCATATCTTGCTTTAAACTGGGAGAAAGACTTCTTACTCTGTGCATTGTTCTCGGGTGACGTCTCATAAAGTTCAAGTTAAAGTACCAATGATTGTCACACACACACTAGGTGTGATGAAATGATTCTCTGCATTTGACCCATCACCCTTGATCACCCCCTGGGAGGTGAGAGGAGCAGTGAGCAGCAGCGGTGGCCGCGCCCGGGAATAATTTTTGGTGATTTAACCCCCAATTCCAACCCTTGATGCTGAGTGTCAAGCAGGGAGGTAATGGGTCCCATTTTTTTAGTACCGAAAGTGATTCGTCCAAAACCCGTTTTTATTCATTGACTAATACTGTATTTTTCGGAGTATAAGTCGCTCCGGAGTATAAGTCGCACCGGCCGAAAATGGATAATAAAGAAGGAAAAAAACATGTATAAGTCGCACTGGAGTATAAGTCGCATTTTTTGGGGAAATTGATTTGATAAAACCCAACACCAAGAATAGACATTTGAAAGGCAATTTAAAATAAATAAAGAATAGTGAACAACAGGCTGAATAAGTGTACCGGTACGTTATATGAGGCATAAATAACCAACTGAGAACGTGCCTGGTATGTTAACGTAACATATTATGGTAAGAGTCATTCAAATAACTATAACATATAGAACATGCTATACGTTTACCAAACAATCTGTCACTCCTAATCGCTAAATCCCATGAAATCTTATACGTCTAGTCTCTTACGTGAATGAACTAAAAAATATTATGTGATATTTTACGGTAATGTGTTACCAAATTCACATATAAGTCGCTCCTGAGTATAAGTCGCACCCCCGGCCAAACTATGAAAAAAACTGCGACTTATAGTCCGAAAAATACGGTAATTTTCGTCTTAGTTATCATCAACAACCTATTTTCCCCTGACGAAAATAAGATAATGAATGAAAACAAAATGCATGTGGACTACAAAAATGACAATATTAACCGTCGTCTTTTTAAAAAAACGAGATAAAAATGTTGACTGAAACAAAATACAATCATATTTAATTTCGTCTTGTAGCTAAATGGATGGGGCAAGTTTTGAATAGATCCAATCACAGCTCTTTAACGGATACATATGAAAGGGGGCTGGGGGTTAGCTACGAAGGAGAGCCAATCAGATGTTTTTCTTGTGAAAAGAGGACGTTGGATTTTAAACCGCCTAAAACAAAAATGTGTGGATTTATCATGTCCCATATGGTAGTGTGTGTACACATGTGAGAAAGTGAAGAGGACATTTTATTTTTTACTCTATATGATGCCATCAGCTGTCAAGTGATCGATCGTGACATCCACACAACTGTAAATTAAAGGCCTACTGAAACCCACTACTACCGACCACGCAGTCTGATAGTTTACATATCAATGATGAAATCTTAACATTGCAACACATGCCAATACGGCCGGGTTAGATTAGTAAAGTGCAATTTTAAATTTCCCGCGAAATATCCTGCTGAAAACGTCTCGGTATGACGACGTTTGCGCGTGACGTCACGGATTGTAGCGGACATTTTGGGACACCATTGTGGCCAGCTATTAAGTCGTCTGTTTTCATTGCAAAATTCCACAGTATTCTGGACATCTGTGTTGGTGAATCTTTTGCAATTTGTTTACTGAACAATGGAGATAGCAAAGAAGAAAGCTGTAGGTGGGAAGCGGTGTATTAGCGGCCGGCTGCAGCAACACAAACATGTAGCGGCTACGTCGTAGCCGGTGTTTCATTGTTTACATTCCCGAACGATGACAGTCAAGCTTTACCATTGGCCTGTGGAGAACTGGGACAACAGACTCTTACCAGGAGGACTTTGAGTTGGATACGCGGTACCGTGAGTATGCAGCTGCGGCTTCCAAACATTTGATCGCTTGCCCGTACGTGCGTGCCGCATTTGATCGCTTGCCCGTACGTGCGTGCCGCTATGTGCACGTCACGTACGTAACTTTGGGGAAATATATGTGCTGTATGAACTTTGCGGAGGTGAACGGTACTTTGGGCTGTGGGATTGAGTGTGTTGTGCGGGTGTTTGATTTGTATTGGCGGGTTATATGGACGGGAGGGGGGAGGTGTTTGTTATGCGGGATTAATTTGTGGCATATTAGTCATTCCCAGCTGAATATCAGGTTCCACCCGCCTCTCACAGCATCTTCCCTATCTGAATCGCTTCCACTGCCCTCTAGTCCTTCACTCTCACTTTCCTCATCCACGAATCTTTCATCCTCGCTCAAATTAATGGGGAAATCGTCGCTTTCTCGGTCCGAATCGCTCTCGCGGCTTGTGGCCATGATTGTAAACAATGTGCAGATGTGAGGAGCTCCACAACCTGTGACGTCACGCTACTTCTGGTACAGGCAAGGCTTTTTATCAGCGACCAAAAGTTGCAAACTTTATCGTCGATGTTCTCTACTAAATCCTTTCAGCAAAAATATGGCAATATCGCGAAATGATCAAGTATGACACATAGAATGGATCTGCTATCCCCGTTTAAATAAGAAAATCTCATTTCAGTAGGCCTTTAAAGATACAGTTAGTGTATTTGCTGCTTCCGGTTCTCCTGCGCTAATAAACAAATTATGATGAAGGCATGCATTGTAACTCCGTTTTACAACAGACAAAGAAAGATACCTGATTTGACAGAGACATAGCATAAAAAAAACAAACAGAAAAAGTGCCTGAAAGATATTTATTGGCATTGACCTGTGGAGCTATAAATGCCTACCAGTAACTACCCTATTCCTATTATTTAAACGGGAATAGCAGATCCATTCTATGTGTCATACTTGATCATTTCGAGATATTGCCATATTTTTGCTGAAAGGATTTAGTAGAGAAAATCGACGATAAAGTTCGCAACTTTTGCTCGCTGATAAAAAAAAAAACCTTGCCTGTACCGGAAGTAGCGTGACGTCACAGGAGCTAGTATTCCTCACAATTCCCCATTGTTTACAATGGAGCAAGAGAGATTCGGACCGAGAAAGTGATGATTACCCCATTAATTTGAGCGAGGATGAAAGATTCGTAGATGAGGAACGTTACAGTGAAGGACTTGAGAGACAGTGATGGACGTATCTTTTTTCGCTCTGACCGTAACTTAGGTACAAGCTGGCTCATTGGATTCCACACTCTCCTTTTTTTATTGTGGATCACGGATTTGTATTTTAAACCACCTCGGATACTATATCCTCTTGAAAATGAGAGTCGAGAACGCGAAATGGACATTCAGTGCCTTTTATCTCCACGACAATACATCGGCGAAATGCTTTAGCTACGAGCTAACGTGATAGCATCGTGCTTTAACTGCATAGAAACAAAAAAATAAACCCCTGACTGGAAGGATAGATAGAAAATCAACAATACTATTAAACCGTGGACATGTAAATACACGGTTAATGCTTTCCAGGCTGGCGAAGGTTAACAATGCTGTGCTAACGACGCCATTGAAGCAAACTTAGCAACTTAGCAACGGGACCTCACAGAGCTATGCTAAAAACATTAGCTCTCCACCTACGCCAGCCAGTCCTCATCTACTCATCAACACCCGTGCTCACCTGCGTTCCAGCGATCGGCAGAAGGACGAAGGACTTCACCCGATGCGTTTGGCGGCCCGGAGACGTAGGAAGTCAAGGTGAGGTCGGCGGCTAGCGCGGCTAGCGCGGCTAGCGCTCCAACAAAGTCCTCCTGGTTGTGTTGCTGGAGTCCGCTGCTAATACACCAATCCCACCTACAACTGTCTTCTTTGCAGCCTTCATTGTTCATTAAACAAATTGCAAAAGATGTCCAGAATAATGTGGAATTATGAAATGAAAACAGAGCTTTTTGTATAGGATTCTACGGGTACCATAACTTCCGCTACTCTGACTTCGTCACGCGCATACGTCATCATACCGCGACGTTTCAGCCGGATATTTCCCGGGAAGTTTTAAATGTCACTTTATAAGTTAACCCGGCCGTATTGGCATGTGTTATAATGTTAAGATTTCATCATTGATATATAAACTATCAGACTGCGTGGTCGGTAGTAGTGGGTTTCAGTAGGCCTTTAAAGGTATTGGCATGTGTTATAATGCTGTATTGGCATTATAACACATGCCAATACGGCCGGGTTAACTTATAAAGTGACATTTTAAATTTGCCGCTAAACTTCCGGTTCGAAACGCCTCTGAGGATGACGTATGCGTGTGACGTAGCCCGGGGAACAGAGGTATGCCTTCCCCATTGAATACAATACAAAAAAGCTCTGTTTTCATTTCATAATTCCACAGTATTCTGGACATCTGTGTTCGTGAATCTGTTGCAATTATGTTCATTGCATTATGGAGAAAGAAGCTGAGCAAGCAAAGAAGAAAGTTGTCGGTGCGAAACGGACGTATTTTTCGAATGAAGTCAGCAACAACAGTACACAGCCGGCGCGTCTTTGTTTACATTCCCGAAAGATGCAGTCAAGATGGAAGAACTCGGATAACAGAGACTCTAACCAGGAGGACTTTTGACTTCGATACACAGACGCCTGTAGAGAACTGGGACAACACAGACTCTTACCAGGATTACTTTGATTTGGATGACAAAGACGCAGACGTGCTACCGTGAGTATGCAGCTTTGGCTTCTAAACATTTGATCGCTTGACCGTATGTGCGCAATTTTTTTTTGCGTATGTACGTAACTTTTTTAAAATATATAAGCTTTATGAACCTTGGGTTAGGTGAACGGTCTTTTGGGCTGAGTGATTGTGTGTGTTGATCAGGTGTTTGAATTGTATTGGCGTGTTCTATGGAGCTAGGAGCTAGCAGAGGAGCTAGCAGAGGAGCTAGGAGCTAGCATAACAAACACGTAGGTGTTTTTATGCAGGATTAATTTGTGGCATATTAAATATAAGCCTGGTTGTGTTGTGGCTAATAGAGTATATATATGTCTTGTGTTTATTTACTGTTGTAGTCATTCCCAGCTGAATATCAGGTACCGTGAGTATGCAGCCTTGGCTGCTAAACATTTGATAGCTTGACCGTATGTGCGCGTCACGTACGTAACTTTTTAAAAATATATAAGCTTTATGAACCTTGGGTTAGGTGAACGGTCTTTTGGGCTAAGTGATTGTGTGTGTTGATCAGGTGTTTCAATTGTATTGGCGCGTTCTATGGAGCTAGGAGCTAGCAGAGGAGCTAGGAGCTAGCATAACAAACACGTAGGTGTTTTTATGCAGGATTAATTTGTGGCATATTAAATATAAGCCTGGTTGTGTTGTGGCTAATAGAGTATATATATGTCTTGTGTTTATTTACTGTTGTAGTCATTCCCAGCTGAATATCAGGTCACCCCCGGCTCTCACAGCATCTTCCCTATCTGAATAGCTTCAACTCCCCACTAGTCCTTCACTTGCACTTTCCTCATCCACAAATCTTTCATCCTCGCTCAAATTAATGGGGAAATTGTCGCTTTCTCGGTCCGAATCTCTCTCACTTCATGCGGCCATCATTGTAAACAATAGGGAACTTTGCGTATATGTTCAATTGACTACGTCACGCTACTTCCGGTAGGGGCAAGCCTTTTTTTATCAGATACCAAAAGTTGCGATCTTTATCGTCGTTGTTCTATACTAAATCCTTTCAGCAAAAATATGGCAATATCGCGAAATGATCAAGTATGACACATAGAATAGATCTGCTATCCCCGTTTAAATAAAAAAAATTCATTTCAGTAGGCCTTTAAGTCAACTAAATTGACTGTAATTTTAGCTGACTAAAATGTGTGATTTCGTTGACTAAAACTGAAATAAAACTAAATCAATTTAGATGTCTAAAATTACACTACAACTAAAATATATTTTTGTCAAAAGACTATGACCAAAACTAAATAAAAAAACTACTGTCAAAATTAACACTGGTTGTGTATAAGTACTTTTGGTTAACATTCAACAATACTGTGATAATATTGATAACTGTGATATGAAATGTTCATATAATTACATCCCAACTTTACACCTTGGTCTCAAACTTGCGGCATCTGCTCCGAGACAGGCACTATCCCACCTTTGTGACGGCGCAGACACGGCGGAATATCGCCGAGACAACACTCTCACACCATTCAGTGGAACAAAAACACGAACACAACAGCTGGTCTCAGTGCTTGTTCCTGTGATGTGTGTGTGTCAGCACTTCACAGTGCATCTAGAAGCACACAATCAAACTATTCAATTGCACACAATGTGACACAAGAAAATACATTTGAAGGATTTCCAGTGAAAGTGTGCTAATGCGGTAGCTTGGCGCCTTGCTGGTGAGCATCTTGGTAGGCGAAGTTAAGACCAAACAGATGGCACCTCAATCACCTCAGCCCGAGCTCTAAGCCGGAAGCTTCCCTGCGAGTGGCCCACTTTTCTTGACCTTACAGCCCCGAGCACATCTGAGTTCACTTTAGCCGGCCGGCGCCCGCAACAACACACGTCAGTTTGGGGCCAAAATGTAGGCCATCTCATATCAAACTTTGTACACACGGCTGAGTGGGCCTCAGTGGGCCACATGATGGAAGAGCCTGAGGTGTTCCTGCTCCAGTGGGGTCAACGCCATGTTAAGCACATGTGAGGAGACCGCCAGAGCTATAACGAGTCGTGACAGGGAGCTCATGACTTGTTGGCCGTCCAGTCCTTCTCAAATAGTGGGGCAGGCCCGCCTGGGGGTGGGTGGTGCGTTGCCAGGGTGAACATGCTTTATCAGGATCACACTTCAAACCCCACTTCGAAAAGCTGTGCAACCTGACTTCCTCAATTTGATTTATGTATGAAAAAATTGTCAACATTTTTTGGTAGGTTAAAGTGTTTTATATATTGTGCTCCTCAGTTAATGTGGCTGATCAATTTGAATGTATTAATATTTGAGTTTAATTCATCACATTTTTCAGTATCAAATGGCTCCAGTTAGTCAACATTTTTTTATAGTTTAAACATTTATTTTTATTTTTATTTCAGGCAAATTTTAAATCTAAAGTTATTCTTTGTTGTAAGTTGATCTATGTTTATATCCTCTTGTTTTGTTTTATTTCATGTAAAGAAGGATACAATGTTACACAGAGGTGTATTTAAAACCATTTTATAGACAAATGATACCATTTATAGTCACGGCGCAGAGTTGGGGGAGGGGGACGCGACATGTTTTCTTCTTTCTAAGGGGGTCGTGACAGAAAATAATTGAGAAGCACTGGTCTAGTCCGTGAAACACGAAAACGACACAGCCACGCATGTACGCACAAGCACAAAGCCACACCCACTTTAGGACATCCCTTTTCTAGCTTAAACACAGCTGATGAAATCTCATGACTTCCAGCAAAACATTGCATTCCCGCGGCACAGACGCTACTGTAAAGATCCACCATACAGCGCGTCATGGCACTGTTGCTAACTAGCTGTGCGGTTACCAGAACCCTGACCTAAAAGCACTAATGCAGTCTAATTATAAATGTGAAATTTTAAAACCTTACATCAAAAGGATGACGCGTTTTGCCTTGTCCTATTTGTGCACTTTGAACACCCCGTTCAAGAGGCTCACTATTAGTTCTGGGCGATAAATCGATTTTATCGATAAATTCAAGTTTTTTGTTGCAAATAATTTTAAAAAAACTTTAAAATCTAGTGTTTTTCTCCTCTTGCTCCGGCATACTTTATGCCCCCAGGAGCTTCCGTAGCTTCCGCCCTCTCCAGAGATTCTCACACACACACACACACTGGTTATCATTTGGAATGGGGACCAAATTTTTGATCATCACTTGTGGGGAGCACCCTTTCTACAGGTTGTGGAGGCCTAAAAAAAGAGGTAAAATGACCACTGCCCTGTTAGCTCATACACGTCTTTAAATCTCTGGATTGATGAAGTAATGTGCTGATCATTCTTACTGGGGACCCTGGGGAAAAAGAGTTAATATGGTTCATGGGGACCAAATTTAAATAATTTTGCATAGTTCACACAACTGGTAGGAGGCCACGGGGAAGACCCAGGACACGTTGGGAAGACTATGTCTCCCGGCTGGCCTGGGAACGCCTCGGGATCCCCCGGGAAGAGCTGGACAAAGTGGCTGGGGAAAAGAAAGTCTGGGCTTCCCTGCTTAGGCTGCTGCCCCCGCGACCCGACCTCGGATAAGCGGAAGAAGATGGATGGATGGATGGATAATTCACAAATTTGTACGTGACTACTGAGGACCATTTAAAAAAATAATAATAATAAAAGTTCAAATTAAATATAACATGAATACTGCTGTGCAAATGTCTCACACTCAAACTAACCAGTAAACATGTTTTATGGGCCAAAGCTTAAAAATCACTTAGGCATCTTTAGAATGGATCTGACTATCATTTAAAAAGGTTTCCCTTTAGGGGACCTGTTTTTTTGTCCCCATACCGTCAGAGGTCCCCTAAAGGTGACTGTGTAAACAGAGCGATGTCCCCATTAAGTAAGCCTTGCCAGAACACACACAAACACACACACACAGCACAACATGGCTAATGCTAACGCAAACGAGAGTGAGATGTTTTCAACAGGCGTGGAATATGTCCAGAGTTTGTTTGAAATAACACAGCAGCACAACAAAATTAGAAAATAATACTACAAGTCTTGAGCTAGGTGGCCAGTAGGTGCTGGTGTCAGCAACTCAGAGGGGTTTGTATAGTAGTCAGCGTATTTTCAGACTATAGGCGCACCGCATAATTTATTTTTTTTAACATATATTAGCCGCACCGGATAATAAACCGCAGATATATACATAGTGAAATCAGTTATTTACACAGAAATATTTTATAATTTTTTATTTACATATCTTAATTGTTTCCCAAGGATGCCGGGAACACGGCAGTAAAACGGATTATCAAACAAAACAGAAGTCATCGTCATGAACCCACTAGCAGCAGAAGCTAGCTCTCCAATCAGCTAAACAGACTCAATAACTCCACGGTGACGTTTTGGTGAATTTACTGAGGAATTTGTTTAACTGAAACAATACAAAAAGAATGCCGTTGTAAGTTAATAAAACTAACACAGACACTTGTAAACCTGTTAGGATGTTAGCTCATGCTAAAGATGCTAGCTTCATTACATTACGATAGCTAGTACAAATACGCATTAAAACACTCCTGCAGACATCACACATGAGACGGTTTAGTAAGTATAAACTGTTTTAGTTGAATTGTAAAACTTACAAATGTTGCTTAGAGTGATGAATGAAGAATCCTTTCAAAGGTTCGAGCAGAATTGCTATGGATGTTTTTACGTCCATTTCAAGGCGTTAAAACAGGAAGTACATTTTCAACCTGCAACACGTGCAGTGAGCGAACTCGTCCAAAAGATGGCGCCATAGCACAAACAATAACACACAATTTCAGTGTCTCCGCTGGTGTTTAATGAAAACAAATGAGCACAAAATATTATGGCCATTAGCGAGGAAAAATCTATAAATTAGCCCCACTGTTTTATATGCCGCAGGATTTAAAGTGTAGGAAAAAAGTAGCATCTTGTAGTCCAGAATTCATTAATATTATTAGGTTCTCAATTGTATTTAGATATAGGGAGGCATGAAAAATATTAAAGGGGGGGCATGACAAAAAATAAATGACAAGTACTGGATTACAACAATGCATATTAATCAACATATGAGCAAAAGCGTCACAGTAATTATGCCAGAATTAGCTACAAGGGCCAGATTTAAAGGCCTACTGAAACCCACTACTACCGACCACGCAGTCTGATAGTTTATATATCAATGATGAAATCTTAACATTATAACACATGCCAATACGGCCGGGTTAACTTATAAAGTGACATTTTAAATTTGCCGCTAAACTTCCGGTTCGAAACGCCTCTGAGGATGACGTATGCGCGTGACGTAGCCCGGGGAACACGGGTATGCCTTCCCCATTGAATACAATACAAAAAAGCTCTGTTTTCATTTCATAATTCCACAGTATTCTGGACATCTGTGTTCGTGAATCTGTTGCACTTATGTTCATTGCATTATGGAGAAAGAAGCTGAGCAAGCAAAGAAGAAAGTTGTCGGTGCGAAACGGACGTATTTTTCGAATGAAGTCAGCAACAACAGTACACAGCCGGCGCGTCTTTGTTTACATTCCCGAAAGATGCAGTCAAGATGGAAGAACTCGGATAACAGAGACTCTAACCAGGAGGACTTTTGACTTCGATACACAGACGCCTGTAGAGAACTGGGACAACACAGACTCTTGCCAGGATTACTTTGATTTGGATGACAAAGACGCAGACGTGCTACCGTGAGTATGCAGCTTTGGCTTCTAAACATTTGATCGCTTGACCGTATGTGCGCAATTTTTTTTTGCGTATGTACGTAACTTTTTAAAAATATATAAGCTTTATGAACCTTGGGTTAGGTGAACGGTCTTTTGGGCTGAGTGATTGTGTGTGTTGATCAGGTGTTTGAATTGTATTGGCGTGTTCTATGGAGCTAGGAGCTAGCATAGGAGCTAGGAGTTAGCATAACAAAGACGTAGGTGTTTTTATGCAGGATTAATTTATGTCATATTAAATATAAGCCTGGTTGTGTTGTGGCTAATAGAGTAAATATATGTCTTGTGTTTATTTACTGTTTTAGTCATTCCCAGCTGAATACCAGGTACCGTGAGTATGCAGCCTTGGCTGCTAAACATTTGATAGCTTGACCGTATGTGCGCGTCACGTACGTAACTTTTTAAAAATATATAAGCTTTATGAACATTGGGTTAGGTGAACTGTCTTTTGGGCTGAGTGATTGTGTGTGTTGATCAGCTGTTTGAATTGTATTGGCGTGTTCTATGGAGCTAGGAGCTAGCAGAGGAGCTAGGAGCTAGCATAACAAACACGTAGGTGTTTTTATGCAGGATTAATTTGTGGCATATTAAATATAAGCCTGGTTGTGTTGTGGCTAATAGAGTATATATATGTCTTGTGTTTATTTACTGTTGTAGTCATTCCCAGCTGAATATCAGGTCACCCCCGGCTCTCACAGCATCTTCCCTATCTGAATAGCTTCAACTCCCCACTAGTCCTTCACTTGCACTTTCCTCATCCACAAATCTTTCATCCTCGCTCAAATTAATGGGGAAATTGTCGCTTTCTCGGTCCGAATCTCTCTCACTTCATGCGGCCATCATTGTAAACAATAGGGAACTTTGCGTATATGTTCAACTGACTACGTCACGCTACTTCCGGTAGGGGCAAGCCTTTTTTTATCAGATACCAAAAGTTGCGATCTTTATCGTCGTTGTTCTATACTAAATCCTTTCAGCAAAAATATGGCAATATCGCGAAATGATCAAGTATGACACATAGAATAGATCTGCTATCCCCGTTTAAATAAAAAAAAATCATTTCAGTAGGCCTTTAATCTGTTTAGTTTTTTTAAATGTATTTCATACAACGTCCAAATTATATATTTTCTAAAAAAGAATTCACTTTATAAAAAATCATATTTTGCTAAGAGTTTAAGTTGCAATGTATGTAATGGGATTTCAAACTATTTTGAGGGCTACTTGCTTACATTAAAAATATGACACGGATGCTTTGTCTAGTTCAATGCTTCTCAAATATTTTCTGTTATGTCCCCCCAGGAAGAAAAAAAGATAAATATTAAAAAAAATATTATAAATAGTATAATTTGTCTATAAAAGTGTTATAGCTATACCTCTGCATAACCTTGTAAGCTTATTAACATAAAAGGAAACCACACTCTTTCCTCGTCTCCCACCGTGGTTACAGTGAAGCCCCCACTACTTGAGAAGGCCTGGTCTAGTTACATCCACCTTGACATTACTGTACAGAACTACTATATGCACAGCTATAAATGTATAACAAACAGTTGAAAGAAAAAGAAGCATTTAACAGCCATTGCCCTTGGCCCTCATATGACCAAACAGCATCACAAAAGCAAGAAAGGAGCAGTTCATGGTGTCCTTGCATCACATTGATTAAATATTGATCTAATGGAGTCAGAGGGACATGCAATAAACATGTGGCCCCTCCTTGCACCTGAGCAAGGCTATGGTCAAAATGGAGATTGTATTAAACAGAGAGCGCACAAAAAAAATCGATTCACATCCGAACCGAGGTTCTAATTGATCCTGATTCAAAATCGATTCATGATTTTCATAAATGGATTTTAAAAATTAAATATATATATATATATACATAATTGCTTCGTTTATCATTATTATTCTCCCATTCTAATCGCATTTCAGAGGCACTTAACATGCACAAAAATTCACCAATTTTTGCAAGCGCACGCAGTCGTGCAAAAATATGTATATTTTTGCGGTCCCAAACATTAAATGCCAAAATTGACTGTAGTGCCTCCTTGTAAATTTGAAAAAATTAGCCCATGCCACCAGTTACATGTATCGTCACGAAAATCTGGAGGGAACTCACGCATTCACGGGGAGAACCTGCAAACTCCACACAGAAAGATCCCCAGCCCAGGATGGAACCCAGGACCTTCGTATTGTGATACAATGATATGCAAATCATTCTCAACCTATATTCAATTGAATACACTGCAAAGACAAGATGCCTAATGTTCGAACTGGGTCTTTGGAGGTGGGACGAAGCCGGAGTACCCGGAGGGAACCCACGCAGTCACGGGGAGAACATGCAAACTCCACACAGAAAGATCCCGAGCCCAGGATTGAACCCAGTACCTTCGTATTGTGAGGCACATGCACTAACCCCTGTCCCACCGTGCTACCCCCATCCGCCCTCATGTCTTTCATAATGATTGTGAACTATAGGCAAAATTCTAAAAAAAAGTTTAGCGCCCCTTTAAGGTCGGGAACTGATCATGACTAGACATCCATGTCAATACCAACATAACCGCCTCCAGGTGGAAAAAAGTCCCAACTTCCTTCCACATGCTCCAATCTTCCTGAATTTTTTTTGGAGTCATGGCATTGGGAACGACGTGATCGCATGTGCCATGGGTTCGCGCTAGTGGGTGGGAACCCCGAGTTGATTCAACGCGGCTTGCAGCTTTAATTGTGTGAATGCTCCAAATAATTCACACATATGGTTTTCTACACAAAAAAACATCTATTTATTAAACTTCTTCTTCTCCAGATTTTGGCGCACTCTACCTTCCACATTTTTCACCCGATTCAAACCGTTCCAACTTCAAACTGTTCAACCTATTCGGGAATCACAGGCTTTCCCTTGACAAATTCCAAAAATTCCCAGATTTCCCAGAATTCCAGGTTTTCCGGGACATTTTTCCCATTCAAAATGAATTGGCCATTTTTCTAACTTCCACCATTTCCAGATTTTTCAACCGATTCAAACCATTCCACCTTCAACACATTCCACCATTCTGTAAAATTCAAACTATCATTTTTTCAAGTTAAAAAAAATTCCAAGATTTTCCAGAATTCCTGCTTTTCCAAAGCCCTATTTCCACCCTTTTTTCTGCCGACGACTCCTTCCACATTTTCCAACCCATTTCAACTGTTCCACCGTCAAAACATTCCTCTTAATCAGGACAAAAAACAAAGGGTTTTATTTACCAGGAAAAATTCCCGGTTTTCCCGAAATTCCAGGAATTCCGTAATACAATTTCTCCATTCAACGTGTTACTATCTCAACATTTCTCGACCGATTTGGAAAAATTTAACACCAACCATTTCAACGAATTCTGACCATTGATGGGTTTTTTTTACCATTTTCCAAAAAATTCCAGCTTTTCCCGAAATTCCCAAATATTTTGGAAATTCCCATTGAAATTAATGGGACATTCTTCAAACTTCTACAATTACCACATTCTTCAACCCATTCAAACCATTCCACCTTTAACACATTCCACCAATCTGGAAATTCAAACTACCCTTTTTCCAAGTTAAAAAAAAATTCCCAATTTCTTCCCCGATTTAAACAATTCTAACACCAACCAATTCAGCTCATTCATGCCCCTAATCATTTTCACAAAAATCCCGCTTTTCCCCAAATTCCCATATTTCCAGGAAGTTCCCATTGAAATGAATGGGACATTTTTCCAAGTTGCACAACTCCCACATTTTTCAACCTATTCAAACCATTCCAATATTAACACATTCCTCTTATCCAGGACATACAAACTAACAATTTCCCTAGTTCCAAACCAATTTCCGGTTTTCCTGGAAATTCAAAACTCTTCAACATTCAAACCATTCCAACATTCAAACTATTCTTACATTCATAGTACATTCTGTCAGCATTTCAGTTCAACTTCAGCATTGGAGCATTTATCTAGTTATAATTATTATCCCAAATCATACATTGCGAGAATCGGTTTGAATCAAAATTGACTATGAATCGAATCGTCACCCCAGGAATCGGATCGAATTGTCAGATGCCCACAGATTCACACCAGTTGAAAGCGCCTTCATGCTCGACAATGGCAGTAATGGGCATGGATGTTTAGACCAGTGTTTTTCAACCACTGTGCCCCACACTAGTCTACCGTGAGATATTGTCTGGTGTGCCGTGGGACATTATGTAATTTCACCTATCCCTCCCATACATTTTCTACCGCTGATCCCTTTCGGGGTCGCTGGAGCCTATCTAATTGGGTTAAAAAATAATTTTTGCAAACCAGTAATTATGATCTGCAAATGTGCCGTTGTTGAGTGTCTGTACTGTCTAGTACTCGGCGTATCAGTAGGTGGCAGCAGGTAGCTAATTGCTTTGTAGATGTCTGGAACATGGTTTGTCGTGACCACAATATGCGGGAGGCAGCGTGCAGGTAAAAAGGTATCTAACACTTAAACCATAAATAGACAAAAGGCATTGAAGCTTAGAGATGGCTAAGCTAAACGAAGCTAAAACTGAACTGGCTGCAAAGTAAACAAAAACAGAATGCTGGACGACAGCAAAGACTTACACCCTGTGGAGCAGCAGACGGCGTCCACAAAGTACATCCGTACATGACAATCAACAACAAAATAGAACTAAAACACTACACACAGGAAAACACCAAAAACCTCAAAATAAGTCAGGGCGTGATGTGACAGGTCGTGACAGTGCACCTACTTTGAGACAAGCGCTATAGTGATGCATGCTTGGTTATGGTTGGAATTCATATCCAACAATTGAGAGAAGGACTTTTTACTGTCAATATGGGCTGCTGAGTTTCATTTTTTAATGTTTTCTGCTGGTGGCGTGCCTCAAGATTTTTTCAATTAAAAAAATGTGCCTGGAAAGAGATACACCAAGCTCTACAGGATATTTTCAAACGTGAAATACCCCTTGAAAGTAAAACTCTGTTTTTTGGACATGTACCTCAGGACTGGCTGAAGAAAGATAAACACTTAATGAATATCCTACTGCTGGCCTGTAAAAAGACCATTACCAGGAAATGGATATCCCAGGAGAGCCCAACTTTGAAGCAATGGATTGGGACGGCGTGGCGAAGTTGGGAGAGTGGCCGTGCCAGCAATCTGAGGGTTACTGGTTCAATCCCCACCTTCTACCGTCCTAGTCACGTTCGTTGTGTCTTTGAGCAAGACACTTCACCCTTGCTCCTGATGGGCCTGGTTATGGCAGCTCCCGCTGTGAATGTGTGAATGTGTGTGTGAATGGGTGAATGTGGAAATAGTGTCAAAGCGCTTTGAGTTCGCTATACAAGTACAACCCATTTACCATTTACCATGGATGGAAACAACAATGGACATATATAAAATGGAAAAGATAACTAACTGCATTTATTAATTATAAATTGGAGAAATTTACTTCATACTGGGAAAATTGGGTCAACTATGTCACACCCCATAAGCCTGACTTTAATTTTTTTGAATTAGTGATTGTACTGCTTAAAAAAAAAAAAGGATTACTCCCTATATGTCAGTGGTTCTTAACCTGGGTTCGATCGAACCCTAGGGGTTCGGTGAATCGGCCTCAGGGGTTCGGCGGAGCCTCCACCGCGGAGGTCAAGACACACCCGACTCATCTTGTAAATAAAAACTTCTCCCTATCGGCGTATTAAGGATACCACCAAACAATGTTCCCTCTAAATTTCCATCTGATTTGCAGGTGTGTAATTTGTTGTGAGTTCATGCACTGTGTTGGTTTTGTTCTTTGAACAAGGTGATGTTCATGAACGGTTCATTTTGTGCACCAGTAAAAAAAAACATAACTTTGTCTTAAATTTGAAAAAAATAATAATTTTATTTTTCACTAAAGAAGGATATGCGCATATGAAACTGGTGGGGTTTGGTACCTCCAACAAGGTTAAGAACCACTGCTATATGTGTATAGGTATGTATGTATATATATATATATATATATATATATATATATATATATATATATATATATATATATATATATATATATATATATGTGTGTGTGTATATATATATATATATGTATCTGTTTATATTTTTTAATTTATTTCTGATTATTATTATTATTAATGTATTATTTATTTTTTGTTTATTTAATTGATGTATTTGTAGATATTACTTTGTTTCTTTTTTGGGGGGTGTGGGTGGTATGGTTGGGATATAAACAAAAAATATTTTGACATTTAGGGCAGACAACAAATATATGATGTATGTGAATATGATGTAATGGATAGGAATGTCTGATGCTGGATGTCAATAAAAATAAAATGGGGGGAAAAAAAAGAAAAAAATGTGCCTGCCTCAGAAAAGGTTGAAAAACACTGGTTCAGACATGTACTTACATGATCAGGGTTCCTCTCGTTTCCTGGCAGAGCTTTGCGTAAAGACATGCTGCTCCCTGAGTGGACTTCCGGTGGGGAGAAAGGAAATGAGCAGAGTGTATGTGCGTGTTGTCAATAATAACACTCCTCGTTGGACCAAAAGGACGCTCATACAATGTCCATGGTGACGGCAGCAGGGATCAGGACACCGACAAAGAGTCAAACGAGTCCAATAATGAGCTACATTCAGCTCCCGAGGCTCCACAACTCAGCATCATCCAGAAAAAGAGAAAATAACTCCCCAGACTGACCCCCTCTAATGGGGGTTCTCTCTCTGGTTCCGCCGTTTCGATGGCACCATTCCGGTGGACAGACGACTGCTAAGGAGATGATCCCGCAGGTTAAGAAGCAAATGTCCTCTGCTGAGAAGGCCAACTAACACTGAGGACAATTAAAAAGGCAGAAAAGCGGCCACCGCTTGCTAGCGCGCTAGCTAGCAAGTAAGCTAGCCGCTTTGTCTACACTAAAAGCGCAGAGTCAGAAGAGGAAGTGTGGCCAAAAAAAAGCCGACAAACGGACGCCACCTTCGAGGACATGTTGGCGTCCTTGGTCGGAAGAACGCTTCTCGGGGTCTTTAGCGCCTATCCTTCGTTTAAAGAGACGGATGCGGCGAATGAAAAGTGTCCGCTGTCTTGACGATAATTGGCGCCAGAAGGAAAATAGATCTTCTTTGGTGGGAAACGGGTGTTTCCTGTTCCGCGGGTGAATCACTCGGTACCGGCCCGTTAGCGAGAGACCGCGGTGACACCAGGAGGAGGTAGACGGACAGCGAAGACAGTCTTGAGGGCTTTGATGTGTTCGCTTCTCTCCCGCTACGCCTACAATGGCCGTGGGGCGTTCAATGAACCTTAGTCATCTGCGCTTCTCGCTCATACGATTCAGCGGCGATACATTTAGGGACCCTCGTAACCTACGCTATTCACATTCCACCTCCAATGGTTGGGATGCGTTCAAGTATCCGAGTAGTCTTCACCAGCAACGAAGACGATGCGTTCATGGTCAGGCCGTAGCCCGATGTTCAAGTTCACCAAAAAAAAGCTTATATGGTAATTTAAAGGCACAAACAACGTACTCCTATTACAGTACAGTGCAATACATTTTCATAACATGGTCTCTACTGCCTAGTTTCTCTTGCTATATTCTTATTTTTACAGTTATATTTTTATTCTTATTGTTGCTTTTTATTTTTATTCTTATTGTAATATTTTCTATTTCATTTCCATTTATACCCCCGTTATTTAATTTTTAAATTCGATCTCAATTCGGTACACTGCTGCTGGAATTTTAATTTTCCTGAGGGAACTCACCTGAAGGAATCAATAAAGTACTACTATATATCTATCTATTACTTTATACAATTGTAAAACTACAGTAGGAAGATAAATAACTGCATTCATATATCTATCTATCTATATATATCCCGATGTTCAAGTTCACAAAAAAAAACTTATTTGGTAATTTAAACTTTAAAGGCACAAACAACGTACTATTACTTTATACAATTGTAAAACTACAGTAGGAAAATAAATAACTGCATTCATATATCTATCTATATACAGGTAAAAGCCAGTAAATTAGAATATTTTGAAAAACTTGATTTATTTCAGTAATTGCATTCAAAAGGTGTAACTTGTACATTATATTTATTCATTGCACACAGACTGATGCATTCAAATGTTTATTTCATTTAATTTTGATGATTCGAAGTGGCAACAAATGAAAATCCAAAATTCCGTGTGTCACAAAATTAGAATATTACTTAAGGCTAATACAAAAAAGGGATTTTTAGAAATGTTGGCCAACTGAAAAGTATGAAAATGAAAAATATGAGCATGTACAATACTCAATACTTGGTTGGAGCTCCTTTTGCCTCAATTACTGCGTTAATGCGGCGTGGCATGGAGTCGATGAGTTTCTGGCACTGCTCAGGTGTTATGAGAGCCCAGGTTGCTCTGATAGTGGCCTTCAACTCTTCTGCGTTTTTGGGTCTGGCATTCTGCATCTTCCTTTTCACAATACCCCACAGATTTTCTATGGGGCTAAGGTCAGGGAAGTTGGCGGGCCAATTTAGAACAGAAATACCATGGTCCGTAAACCAGGCACGGGTAGATTTTGCGCTGTGTGCAGGCGCCAAGTCCTGTTGGAACTTGAAATCTCCATCTCCATAGAGCAGGTCAGCAGCAGGAAGCATGACGTGCTCTAAAACTTGCTGGTAGACGGCTGCGTTGACCCTGGATCTCAGGAAACAGAGTGGACCGACACCAGCAGATGACATGGCACCCCAAACCATCACTGATGGTGGAAACTTTACACTAGACTTCAGGCAACGTGGATCCTGTGCCTCTCCTGTCTTCCTCCAGACTCTGGGACCTCGATTTCCAAAGGAAATGCAAAATTTGCTTTCGTTTCCCCCATCAGTGATGGTTTGGGGTGCCATGTCATCTGCTGGTGTCGGTCCACTCTGTTTCCTGAGATCCAGGGTCAACGCAGCTGTCTACCAGCAAGTTTTAGAGCACTTCATGCTTCCTGCTGCTGACCTGCTCTATGGAGATGGAGATTTCAAGTTCCAACAGGACTTGGCGCCTGCACACAGCGCAAAATCTACCCGTGCCTGGTAAACGGACCATGGTACTTCTGTTCTAAATTGGCCCGCCAACTCCCCTGACCTTAGCCCCATAGAAAATCTGTGGGGTATTGTGAAAAGGAAGATGCAGAATGCCAGACCCAAAAACGCAGAAGAGTTGAAGGCCACTATCAGAGCAACCTGGGCTCTCATAACACCTGAGCAGTGCCAGAAACTCATCGACTCCATGCCACGCCGCATTAACGCAGTAATTGAGGCAAAAGGAGCTCCAACCAAGTATTGAGTATTGTACATGCTCATATTTTTCATTTTCATACTTTTCAGTTGGCCAACATTTCTAAAAATCCCTTTTTTCTATTAGCCTTAAGTAATATTCTAATTTTGTGACACACGGAATTTTGGATTTTCATTTGTTGCCACTTCAAATCATCAAAATTAAATGAAATAAACATTTGAATGCATCAGTCTGTGTGCAATGAATAAATATAATGTACAAGTTACACCTTTTGAATGCAATTACTGAAATAAATCAAGTTTTTCAAAATATTCTAATTTACTGGCTTTTACCTGTATATATATCTGATGTTCAGGTTCACAAAAAAAAAGCTTATTTGGTAATTTAAAGGCACAAACAACATACTATTGTAAAACTACAGTAGGAAAATAAATAACTTAATTTTATTTAGATGTATATATATATTTTTTTTTACGACAAAAAAAGAGTAGATGTTCTTCAATGGCCCCAAGCACAGGGATGACAGTTTGAAGTTGTTTTTTTCTGGCATTTGAATATGTATTTTTTTATGTCATTAAATTTAATATACAGTTAATCTAGTCATGAAAGTTCAATAATTTTGTTGCTTGAATCAAATTAAGAATATTTAAATTTACCGACAACACCCCCCTAACAAAAACATGGTCCCTTCCACCTGGATAGCGGTCGAACGTCATTAAAACTCACCTTTAAGCATTAACACACAGCACCGGCACTTTATAACAAGGATAAGGCAATGGGAAAAAAAGTAAAAATACAATAAATCTATTTATGTACACGTTTGACTTTAGCATCTCATTGCTGAAAACTGTGGTGCGTTCAAAGACATTCGATTAAAGCTAGAAACAGAGCCGACGGTAGTTTTTTAAAGACAGGAGGAGACTTAACTCCCAGGAAGTGCACTATAGTTATAATAATGATGTACTATAATTGTTATTATCTACTGATGAGAAAATTATGTGTCAGCCAATCTCTGCTTTACATAGAAGGAAAACTTGACACATTTTTATAACCATATTAAAGTGAATGACAGGTTGTATGATTCTTGAAATTAATATTCTAGACACTTTATATTGAATTGTTTGGGGTTCATTTAGATATGTAGTACTGTATATAGATACGGTAATATAATTTAAAAAAAGTCAAAAACTTAATTTTGTTTCAAAAAGCTGGTTTCAACCAGACTCATGTAATAATTAGATTTTAAGTGCATGTAAAAAGACCAAGTGTGTGTGTATGGAGTTTCTACTTTGGGTGTAGGGTCAGATGGGGGCCCAGAATTTGGTGCTACGCCCCACTATATAACATCGTAGACTTTGAAGTACCAGTGAGTATGTTGCGACTTATACCTATTAAAGCTTCAGTTTGAGGAACATAGAAAGTGTTTATAAGAGTGTGTGAAAGCTGTGTGGGGGTTTATCTAATCTAATATCCATAAAAATCTAACTAAATAGCAGGAATGTATTTTACCACAACGGTTTGAAATGTAACCCCCGCGATAATCGAGCAAACACTGCACATAAAAAGGGGCTCAGACATGATTTCTATTGACAATCTTTAGTTTTTCTATGAATACTTTAACCAATGGATCCATTCATGTATTTTAATGCACAAAGGCAAAAGTGAAATGTCCTCAAATGTCTTACCTGAACTGATCTGGACCTGATGGAGCGAACCCACGGCCTCATTCTTCCCTCTGCTTTACTGGTTATGACTCGAAAAGCTAAAAAGTAAAATTCCAGATTGACATAAAATATATCAAAAAAGCTGGAGCTCAGACGGACACAGTGATCCCTGGGTGGAGGCTAACACTAGACTGACGATCGATGGTGGAAAGAACAATGAGAGCAGCGGTCCATATTTCCATTCAGTGGTGAGGATGTACTGCGCAGGATGAGAGCTGCAGCATCCACATCAGTGTCCGGTCAGCTGTGGATAAACCAATTAGGGAAGAAAATACTGGATGTGGAATTATCAATACATCCAGCACTAAAGTGACTTCTTGTTGTTGTGCTGTCACGGCAGCTTGCGCTTCACACTGCAACACATGTTACAGGAACAATGAAAAAGGGGTTTTAAATCACTTCACACCTTCACCTTCTTTACTACTTAACAACAATGCATTACCCAGAGGCAATGCAAAGTCCGTTGGGGTTCTACAGGGCTCCATGCTGTGTGAAACATGGACACTTCTTGAATTGCACACAAGCAAAACTATAGTAGTAGTACTAGTTAGTCATACATTCAATTAAAACCATCATAGCTTTAGGCCCAGCTATCCTAGTTTTTGGACATTCCCAACAGCACCAGAAGGTCTTTTGGTATAACAATCATTAAAAAAGGTGACGATTAAGTCATTTCTGCACAAGTTGTTTGATAACCTTTGCAGAGAGCGTAGGCGGGGTCACACGTAGAAGCACTTGTGGTCCCTCAGGTTCCTCATGTAGGCGAAGACCTTGCCGCACTTGTCACAAATGAATGGCTTCTGGCCCGTGTGGATCTGTTGATGTGCCTTCAGGCTGTTGCTCTGGTTGAAGCGGCGGCCGCACGTGTTGCAGCTGTACGGTTTCTCGCCCGTGTGGATGCGCAGGTGGCGGTTCCGGTTGCCCAGGCTGCTGAAGCGCTTGTCGCACGTGTTGCAGCCGAAGGGTTTCTCTCCCGTGTGCACCGCCTGCAAGGGACATGGAACAAAAGTGGGTTTAGTTACTTCCTTTTTTACTTACGGACAAGAGATTTCTTAGTTTTTTTTATTTTTAATAGATTTGCAAAAAACTCTAAAAAAAAAAGTGTTCACATTGTCATTATGGGATATTGTGTATAGAATTTTACCTTCTGGATGCACTGTAAATAAAAGAAATCTTGCACTGTGTCAACTTACCTCAATAAGTATACACTATATACTGTGTATTTAGTTAAGTGCACTCATTTTGACAGTGTAACGCTGTCCCAAATCAATTATTATTATTGGTTGAGTGAGTGACTGATATCTTCTCCCTTTTTCAAATTTGGAAGTGTTTGATAGTCACTTCACGTCTGCTATGAAGCCAAGATGGCGATTATTATTGTAAATTAGCATTTATTTCCCTTTTTTTGTTGTTGACAAAAATAAATAAATATCAAAATGGCCGCTGCATGCTTTGACTTTTTATTATTCAGCCCATTATGCGACAATGTTTGGACAGCCCAGGATTAGAATATCTTCCAAAAAAAACCCAAAAAAAAACAAGGTCAAGAACTGGTCTTCAATCCTTCAATGTGTCTTGAAATTGCTCTGCCTGGTGGTGAAGTTGGTAAATTCCACTTTTATAACCGATAATGTATAATAGATCAGGGGTCCCTAACCTTTTGGAACTCAGGGCCCAACTTTTACTGTACAGAGGGGCCCGGGGCCCACTCAAATATTAACAATGAAATAATCATACTTTTATTTAAATCATATTTAATTATTATAGCTAACCTATTACTACAGTTGAACATGATGAGCCTTGCCAAATGATACAAAATCACGTTTTAATCACAAGTGTTATCATCAAGGCTTAGCTAAGGCTGATTACAAAATCAATAATCCTATATACTGCAGAAAAAAGGACTCAAAACTGATTAAAAAATAATTTACATACATTTCGCAGTGCGGGGGGACAAGCGGTAGAAAATGGATGGATGGATGGATTTCGCAGTGCTAAAATAAATAATTTATATATTCATAATAAATAGTAATGATATGTTTCTTAAACTGTCAGTAAAACTCAAGTGCAAATGTAAATACAGCTTCACCTTTCAGTCGTAAATTGCGCTTAAGAAACTTTTCTATGACTTTATGGTGCGTTCCATTTGTACTAGGAAGTTGGAATCTTCCAAGTTCCTAGTGAGAATTATAACTGTACGCCCCTCGAAGATCGGATTTCCAACTCGGTAAGTCGGAGCATTCTCACCAACCCCGAGTTGGTTTGAAAGATGGCTACTCTGAATGTAATCAATTATTTCCGCTTCTATAATATTCATTTGTTATCACTTCTGATTAGTTTTTGTCACACTAAATCAGCCATATACGATGTATTGTTGGACATTTACCGGGGGTGTATATTGTAGCGTCCCGGAAGACTTCGTGCTGCAATGGGTTTTGGGTATTTGTTCTGTTGTGTTTATGTTGTGTTACGGTGCGGATGTTCTCCCGAAATGTTTGTCATTCTTGTTTGGTGTGGGTTCACAGTGTGGCGCATATTAGTATTATTAGTATTAGTGTTAAAGTTGTTTATACGACCACCCTCAGTGTGACCTGTATGGCTGTTGATCAAGTATGCCTTGCGTTCACTTAAGTGCGTGTACAAACCGCATATATTATGTGACGCTGTTTGTATGGAGGAAAAGCGGACGTAACGACAGGTTATAGAGGACGTTAAAGGCACGCACCCAATATTGATGTCTGGTTGGAAAATCGGGAGAAATTCGGGAGAATGGATGCCCCGGGAGATTTTCGGGAGGGGCACTGAAATTCGGGAGTCTCCCGGGAAAATCGGGAGGGTTGGCAAGTATGCACACCATTAGCTCCAGACTTTTTCTGTTTGTTTGATATTGTCATTACTGCCACAAGTGGTGGAAACGTGTATTACAACTACGGACCACAGCTGAGAAACAGGTATTTTTTGGAGGGCCTGTAGGAGGCGCTCGCAGCCAAACAATGTTTAAGAAACACTACAGATCCAAACTGACCACATATATTCCATGTTTGATCCATGCTTGAGAAGAATGGCAAAAAATGAGAATCTACCTTATGTAACTTGAGGCTGCTATTCTGCGTGAAGGAGCGTAGGCAGATGTTGCAGGAGAAAGGCTTCTCGCCGCAGTGCATCTTCAGGTGACTCTTTAAGTAACTTGGCGACTTGAAGCTCTTCCCGCAGAGGCCGCAGGTGTGCAGCTTGTCCATCATGTGGCCTTGCTGATGCGAGCGAAGCTCCATGACGGAGCCCAAGTGTCGGCCACAGAGAACGCACTCGCACGGGACGCTGGCGTGGTGCGTGTCTAGGTGGACGTCCAGCAAGTCGACGCAGGACATGGCGGCGCCGCACGCCACGCAGGCCTGCGTCTTGTCTGTGACGTGGGTCAGCTTCTGGTGCGTTCTCAGGGCGCTCTTCTGGATGAAGGTCTTTCCGCAGGTGTTGCAGACGAAGGGCCGCTCGCCCGTGTGGATCCTCTGGTGACTTTTCAACGTGTCCGACTGGTTGAAGCTTTTGCCGCAGGTGTCGCAGCTGAACGGTTTCGCCCCCGTGTGGATGCGCAGGTGGCGCTGCAAGTTGCCGTTTATGCTGAAGCTCTTTTGGCAGAACTGGCAGCTGTATGTGAGGCCACGTCTGCACACGCGTCGGCGCGCTCTGACTGCACGTTTGGATGTTCTCGTGTGTCCAGCAGTACTTGCATCTTCCTGCTGAGTGGAGAGAAGGTGGTCACAGCCTTGTACAGCTTATGTGTATCATACTGCACACCTTAAAGGTCCCTTATTACACTCTGTTTAGGCAGTCATTTTAATTTTTGTCAGAGGCTCTACACTAGTGTATTTGATTCTGGAAATATAGTAGTTTAAAAGTGCTTTCAGTAAGCCCTACGCCATGGGGTGTCCAATGTGTGGCCCGGAGGCCCTTTGCAGCCCACAGCTAATTAGGGTATTCTAAATATACAAAAAAAAAAGTTTTTCAAGTAAAAAGGGCAAACAGGTGAAATTTAACAACAAAAAGTTGACTAACAACACAAAGCCGCCATGCTGGCAGTTTTTTCCCCTTATAGCTGTCATTGCTCAAAAAATAATAACAATAAATCCAAATCAATGTTATGAATTATTGCTTTATTCAAGGCAATATTCCAATTTGCAAAACATTTTGTGGGGGAAATATTGCATATTTTGTGTGTTTGCCACATAAAAAAAACAGTTTTCTTTGACAAAAAGTGAATAAAACATGAAAAAATTATGAAAAATGTATTATCGACGGATAAATCTGAAGTTGATCTCGAACGCAGGTGTTAAACTCAAAGTCCGGGGGCCCACCACATAATTTTATGCAGCCTGGAATTTGCGTAAATAAAGTACTTTATCGTCTTACTAAATATATTAGTTTTTCCATTTGGACAACAAATGTTTTATATACAATTATATACTTTTTTTTGTAAAAATACAAATAAATACTTAAATATCTGTCACCTTGACTAATGATTTCAAAGCAAGTTATCCATCAATTTGTACGTAAAAATGTAATATTGAAATGCATAGACAATTGTGTAATAATATCATGAGTCAAATATACATTTCTATTCGGATATTATTCACTATTACAAGCGGCCCTGCATAGACAATTGTGTAATAATATCATGAGGCGATTATACATTTTTATTCAGATATTATTCACTATTACAAGCAGCCATAATTGGGATGTGGCCCTCAATTAAATTGAACTTGACACCCCTGATCGAGAGACTTAAGTGTTGAAAGTAAGAATAATTTAAAAAAGTATGATCTTTTTAAACACTTTTATGAGTGAGATTCTTTTGGAACACAAATAATTGTAGTGGGCCCTTTTTTTACACTGTCATTGCTCAAAAACACAGTAATAATGAATTCAAATCAATGTTGTTATGAAATATTGACCCATTTAAGGCTCCAATTACTTCACATTAAATATTCCACTTAATTTTTTCAGGGAAAATATAGCCCTTTTTTGCCACAAAAACAGGGTTTTGACAAATAGGGCATAAAACATTTAAAAAAAAACCATCTAGTTATTTACACATTACTTTGGCATTTTTGCTTTGATGGCTCTGACATGAGCCTTCCTGGCAAATTTCTGAGCAGCTTGCATTTTCCTTTTTGTTTTTGCTTTAGTGGATTCCGCTTTTGATTTTATAGCCAATTTCTGTCTCTTCGACTCCCTCTCCACTTCTAACTGCTCCAAATGCAAAAATCATAAAGAGTGCAAACAATGTTTATTCTATTAGCTAACTTCCTTTATCTGAATAGCCATTTGTGATTTATAGCATGAAATAAATATATTGCAGTCATGTTTATGTTTCAAAATGATTCAACTACTCAATGTCAAATTAGCTACTGTCTTGTTCTAAAACACCAGTGAAAATGAAAGTTAGCATTTAGACAGGCTATACCAGACCTGGGCATTGTACGGCCCGCGGGCCGCATCCGGCCCTTTGCGCATCCCTGTCCGGCCCGCGTGAGGCCAATCATAAATTACAAAATAAATTTCAAAAAGTATCTATGTCGAGTGTGCAATACAACGGTGCTGCTTTTGTTTTGAAAAGCGTTATTTGTATTACTTCCGTGTGGACGTATACGCGTGTGCGATTGTGAGTGAATTGAACGGCGCAATTACAAATTACAAAATAAAGTTTAAAAAACATCTATGTCGTGCGCGCAATACAACTGTGCTGCTTTTATTTTGAAATGTGTTATTTATGCCGTATGTCCGGGGGGAACCTGTGAGTGAAGGTGCATAGAGACAAGTGATGAGACGCTAAAAAAAGAAAAGTTGATGAGGAATGGCGTGTTTCCAACAAGACATGGACTGCCAAGTATTTCTTTACATAAATTAATGGTAAAGCCGTGTGCTTAATGTGTGGTACACAGGTTGCTGTGTTTAAATATCATTTTAATCGCCACTACACGAAGAAACACGAGGGAAAATACCGGAATGTGTCTGATGAAGCGCGCGCAAGGGAGGCTGATGCGTTGATGGTAAAACTGCAAACCCAACAAGGATTTTTTGCCATATTTCACACCCCCAGAGATGCAGCCGTCAGGACAAGTTTCGTCATTTCTCACAAAAGCGCCAGAAAAAGTAAGGCGTTTTCTGACGGAGAGTTTATTAAGGAGTGCTTATTGGACTTTGTTGCGCTGATAATGCCCGGAGACATTGACTGTTTTTCGCTAACTTTGGATGAGAGCTCTGATGCAGTCAATTAAAGAGACAACCACAGGTAATGACTTGTTCACAGAGGTAAATGTGTGTTGGGACAAGCTGGCAGGTGTGACAATCCAATCCACTTTATTTATATAGCACATTTAAACAACAAAATGTTTCCAAAGTGCTGCACAACAATATTACAAACAATATTCAAATATTATCCTTAGCTCCACCAATGACTGAATAAAAAGAAAAAACAATTACATATAAAACCAATATAAAAAACAATATAAAATAAATATGATTAAAAACTATTTTTAACAACAGATGGTTGTCCAAATCTGATGGGGAAAAATGTTGGATAATGCAGGATAAAGTGACCATCAAAAGCAATCTGCTTTTGTATAAAGTTAAGTTAGGTTAAATTAAAATTATTATTATTATTAATTATTATTATTATTATCATCATTATTATTTATCTTACGGTATATCAAAAATAATATTGAGCAAAATTTAATTGAAATATTGTCGTGTGGCCCTCCAGCAGTGCTCGGGTTGCTTATGCGGCCCCCGGTGAAAATGAATTGCCCACCCCTGGGCTATACTGTAGGAAAAGTCATTACATGTCTGCCACAATCATGTGTGTTCTTAAATGTGTATTCCATGTCGATAGCAGTTTTGATTTGGGCTTACATGGTAAACAACTAAAATGAATGTTTTGAGCATTGTTTTATGCAGACACATACATTTGTCCAAATGTGGCCAAGTAGACGCATTGTGGGTTTCCTGGACGTCGTCTACATCGCTAAAAGAAAAATCTAACTAAGAGATCCTTCTGCCATCTTCCACTAGTTTTTTTAATATATAAATCACCCACTTGAATATTCCCTCTTCTCTTCTACGACTCTCTTGTTGTCATTTGGGATGTCTGTTGTGATTTCCCTTCCTGGTTCGATGACCTGCCCTATCTTGCCTCTGATTGGCCTGTCCCTAATGTTTTGCCCTAATCTTAACCAATACGTGACTCATCATAGTAAACCAACCAACCAACCATGGATGTTCTTATACGTAAACCAACCAATCATCATTGATGTTTCCCATATATTTTGTCCTTTGCCTGTGGAGTTGCTTCGCTACGTAGCTTCGATTTTTAAGTTAATAATTTTTAATGGAAACCCACAGTTTTTACCACTGGATTAATAAAAAACGTACTCATTACGGGAAAACCGTAGTTGTTGGCAGATACGGCAAAGAAACGGATCAAGATTTTAACACATATTGTTGGTCGGAAAAAACGAACAAAAACGGAAATTTAAAAAAAACTTTTTTACAGAGATAAAAAAACGGATTTCAGACTATAGACGGAAAAACACATGCCTGTTACAGTCACATTATACTCCTCATACTAGGATAGCATATTCGCTGACACACAAAATGACTAAACTTACAGCTTCCACGTCTGTAGCTGACCGACTGATAGTTGGCAGAGCAAAGCCCATGTTTTTACAAAACTGCCCTCCATCAATGGGTGGATGAAGTGGGCATAGATTTATTTGATATACAGTATTTATGAATAATGCATTATAATAAATCAAGATTACAATATAAAGTACATCTGCGCACATTCCCAGCTAGGCATTCATGCCCCTTCTCCTTTCTGATTCAAATAGTAAAAAGAGAGTGCAGACCTACACTCTTAAGAGTAGTCCTGATGTCTCAGATGGTGATCAGGATTACCCCCAAAATGTAATCACTTGTTACTAATCCCATTTTTGATCATAATGTGGTCATAACATTCTGAGCTATCTATAACAGAAAGAAAGAAACTGAGTGAAGCCTCTTATCAGTCATCCACTCTCTTTGTCTCTGTGGGTGTCGGTGGGGCCGCAGAAACAAACAGACAAGTTGAAACGCATATTGTAAACGTAATTAACAGTAATTCCCACACATTCATTTATTTGTGGCGGCCCGCCACGAAAGAATTATGTCCGCCACAAATAAAATAAAATTAAAAAAAAAAATTTAATTTTTTTTTAAAAAAAATAACATTTTTTTTTTTTTTTTTTGTCCTCTTCAGCTTCTCAGGCAAATCATATAGTTGATGTAGATGCCCATATCGGCTGTTCAGATTTACTTAAAAAAGAGAAGTGTAGGATACTTCTCTTGTTGCCTTATTTGTATTTGACTTTATTAAATGTATTTATATTAGAAACACAACATGTGTATACAACAAAGGGTGCAAAGTCTGCAGGCAGTAGGAAACACATGGTTAAGTGTAGGGAGTAAAACTGATGGCAGTCTAAAGTTCAAGATTTTTGGAGCGCTTTGTTCAGTGGATCAGATGTTTGATGAAGCTCTGTGTCTATCTACCACCACTACTGTTTTCTGTTTATTTGTTACTGACTGTGGCAGGACACCTCTGCCTCTGTTTCACTTTATGTTGCTGGTAAATAATATGGTTGTAGTAGTAGGCTAAAGTTAAATTATTTAGTATGCACTAATTAAAGGGGTCTTTAAGAGACATTTTAGCTTTTATATTTTATAAGATATATTTTTTGTAGGAACCACAATTAATAGATTTCAGTGAATAACTTATTGTTCAAATCTGTATATAAATATGTACATAAAGTGTTGTAATTATATTGTAAAATGGATGGATGGATGGATGGATGGATGGATGGATGGATGGATGGATGGATGTCCGTTTAAAACAAAACTGTTATTATTAATTAGTAAGTATACATTTTTTGAGCCTTTTCAGAGAAAATCATATCATTGTAGTAAATTGTGCAAATTACTCGATGATGTCATGGTGACCACGTCCATAGCCACGCCCCCACAGGTATCTTGGCAGTTTATGGGAAACACTGTAATTAACCTAGTAGAAATTATCCCAATCAGCCCTAAAATGTCTTGTTCTTTATTCCATTTCTGACATTTCCTGAAAGTTGGACAAAAATCCGTCCATAACTTTTGAAGGTATTTTGTGAACTAACTAACTGACAGACAAAACCAACAGCAATGATACATAAGGTGCTAGTGGAGGTAATAATTTGTTTTATGGCAATTTGAAGAGATAGGCTCAGCACCCCCAGCGACCCCAAAAAAGGGACAAGCGGAAGAAAATGGATGGATGGATGAATAGAAAGTGGTTTAATGGCGCCATCTCCAGGGGAAAAAGTATTTTGGCTACAAATCCAGCAGAGGGTGCTGTTGAACAAGTCAAATTACTGCAGATTTTCCCAGCGGGGTCGTGCCTTGATGTGGTTTGACATAAAATACTGTGTCCATGTGGTTATTAATGTGTAAAATTGAATGCATTTATTAACTGTGAGAGTTTAGAGCAAGGGTCTCACATTCATTTTAACTGGGGGCTGCTGGAGGTAGAGTCAGGGTGAGACATTTAAAATGACGTATTAAGCATATTACTAAATGTCTTAAATATTCTACCAGCAACTAAAACAGTGACCCTGAGCTACGGTAGGCCTTTAATCATTACAAATGTAAGATTGAAAGTAAAAATGGCATGTTTTTACACTGTTGAGTTCCCCAGGAGACACTTGCTTACAGAAAGTTGCTCTTTGTCTGGCACACTGTGTGTTTGTTGTGCTGTTATTTTGTGTTGGCGGTTGTGTATGTTCTAGTGTTCTTGCCAGTGGGATTCAAGATTGCCATGATATATTTAATTCTTAGCCGCCCAGGGTACGCAGGCAGCAATTACTAGAGATGGTAATTATGCTATTTACGGGACGGCGTGGCGAGGTTGGGAGAGTGGCTGTGCCAGCAACCTGAGGGTTCCTGGTTCGATCCCCACCTTCTACCAACCTCGCCACGTCCGTTGTGTCCTTGAGCAAGACACTTCACCCTTGCTCCTGATGGGTTGTGGTTAGGGCCTTGCATGGCAGCTCCCGCCATCAGTGTGTGAATGTGTGTGTGAATGGGTGAATGTGGAAATAGTGTCAAAGCGCTTTGAGTACCTTGAAGGTAGAAAAGCACTATGAAAGTACAAACCCCGTTTCCATATGAGTTGGGAAATTGTGTTAGATGTAAATATAAATGGAATACAATGATTTGCAAATCCTTTTCAACCCATATTCAGTTGAATATGCTACAAAGACAACATATTTGATGTTCAAACTGATAAACATTTTTTTATTTGCAAATAATCATTAACTTTAGAATTTGATGCCAGCAACACGTGACAAAGAAGTTGGGAAAGGTGGCAATAAATACTGATAAAGTTGAGGAATGTTCATCAAACACTTATTTGGAACATCCCACAGGTGAACAGGCAAATTGGGAACAGGTGGGTGCCATGATTGGGTATAAAAGTAGATTCCATGAAATTCTCAGTCATTCACAAACAAGGATGGGGCGAGGGTCACCACTTTGTCAACAAATGCGTGAGCTAATTGTTGAACAGTTTAAGAAAAACCTTTCTCAACCAGCTATTGCAAGGAATTTAGGGATTTTACCATCTACGGTCCGTCAAAGGGTTCAGAGAATCTGGAGAGCAGCTAAGCCCGTGACCTTCGATCCCTCAGGCTGTACTGCATCAACAAGCGACATCAGTGTGTAAAGGATATCACCACATGGGCTCAGGAACACTTCAGAAACACACTGTCAGTAACTACAGTTGGTCGCTACATCTGTAAGTGCAAGTTAAAACTCTCCTATGCAAGGCGAAAACCGTCTATCAACAACACCCAGAAACGCCGTCGACTTCGCTGGGCCTGAGCTCATCTAAGATGGACTGATACAAAGTGGAAAAGTG
>NC_084740.1:35174426-35231926 GCF_033978785.1 Entelurus aequoreus
CAGGGGCATACTTGCCAACCCTCCTGATTTTCCCGGGAGACTCACGGATGTCAGTGCCCCTCCCGAAAATCTCCCAGGGCAACCATCCTCCCGAATTTCTCCCGATTTTCCACCCGGACAACAATGTTGGGGGCGTGCCTTAAAGGCACTGCCTTTAGCGTCCTCTACAACCTTTTCGTCACGTCCGCTTTTCCTCCATACAAACAGCGTGCCGGCCCAGACACTTAATATATGCGGCTTTTACACACACATAAGTGAATGCAAGGCATACTTGATCAACAGCCGTACAGGTCACACTGAGGGTGACCGTATAAACTACTTTAACACTGTTACAAATATGCGCCACACTGTGAACCCACACCAAACAAGAATGACAAACATTTCGGGAGAACATCCGCACCGTAACACAACATAAACACAACAGAACAAATACCCCGAGCAGCACTAACTCTTCCGGGACGCTACAATATACACCCCCGCTACCACCAAATCCCGCCCACCTCAACCCCTCACCGCCCCATCTCCCGAATTCGGAGGTCTCAAGGTTGGCAAGTATGGGCGGGGGGGGGTCATGAGGGGGTTTTGGCCTCCCCCTTTAGGATCTTGGTATGCCACACCTGTGAGGTGGGGTGCATCATCTTGGCAAAGAAGAAATGCTCACTAAAACAGTTTTAGACAGATTTGTGAACAATATTTGAGAGGAATATGTATTTTGTGTCTGTAAGTTTTAGTTCTTTGCGTTCAACGCATGAAAAATGGTAGCAAAAAAGAAGTGTGTTGTGTATATATTTTCGTTCGGAGTATTTAATATTTATAAAACTCGACCTAATGCAGAAATTCACTTACCACAGGGGTCTGCAATGTAACCCCCGCGGTAATCGAGCGAACACTCCACATAAAAAGAGGTACAGTCAGCATTTCTAGTAAGATCTTTAGAACAAACTCACCCAGCTCACAGCGCCGGCCTCTACTCGTCAGTGGATCACCAACTTCCTGACTGACAGGAGGCAGCAGCCAGGTAAGGCTGGGGAGCGTCACATCCAGCACCAGCGCCTCCCAGGGGTGTGTTCTCTCCCCACCGCTTTTCTCCCTCTACGCCGAGGACTGCACCTCAGTGGCTCCTTCTGTGAAACTCTTGGAAGTTCGCAGACGACACCACCGTCATCTGTCTAATACAGGTTGGCGACGAGGGTGCCTCCAGACGGGGAGGTGGAACAGCTGGCATTCTGGTGCAGTCAGAGCCATCTGGAGCTGATCTCGCTCCAAACTATGGAGATAACATTCCGAACAGCACAGTGTCTACTGTGGACTCATCCAGGTTCCTGCGATCCACAATCTCACGGGACATGATGTGGATGTACTTCCTGCATGCATCGGCTCAAGACGTTCGACCTGCCCCAGGAACTGCTGATCATGTTCCACACCTCCATCGCTGTCTGGTTTAGATCCAAGCTGGACTGAAACAGACTACAACACACAATTGGGACCGCAGAAAAAAAATCGACCTTAGCCACACTGTAAAACATGACCGTAAAAACTACAGAAAGTAATTGTTAAACAGCAACAGTAAAATACCAAGAAATCAATAAACGTTTATCACAGTAGTAAATGCAGTGGATTCCTGCAAACCAAGAAACAGATAACCTAAATTACTATGATTATAATGCGTAGAAAAGATGACTTTACTATGAAAATAATTTAAAATTGTACATTGCATTTGCAAAAACTGTAATGTCACAAGCATGCTCAAAAATATGAATCAAACATTTTGAAGATTCCATCAATTTTCTACTGCTTATCCCTCTTGTGGTCGCGGGGGAGCTGTAGTGTATCCCAACTGCAAGTTTACAATGTACCCTAATTGTTTTAGGGGTTTGTGTTAAAGCATTAGTTACTTAACTTTTGGCTAACAACATGTCTTGTGTTTTTGTGGCAAGTGGTTTCAGACATTGAGGGGTTATGTCTATGTGCTTCACTTCAAACTGCATGGAAATGAACCACGCTGTGTGTTTAAGTGTGTTGGAACTGGTTGCATGGAGCTTTTTAACAGATACGGAGCATGTAAGGCTCATTTTTAATAGCTCACTTGAATGAACATGTAGCGGAAGGCCGTGATGCGAGTTGTCCAGTGAAAGGTTGTACAAATACTTTCAAGTTGAAATCCTCATGTACCGCTAACATGTCTCGGAAACACAGGCATTTTGCAGATACTAGTATTGGTCTTTCTGTGTGGAGTTTGCATGTTCTCCCTGTGACTGTGTGGGTTTTCTCCGGGTACTTTGCCTTCCTCCCACCTCCAAAGACATGCACCTGGGAATAGGCTGATTGGCAACACTAAAATTGGCCCCAATTTATTTTACGGTAAATTCCTGGCAACCACAGTTGCTAGTATTTTACTGTAAATCTACAGGTTTTTATGTAAACAGGTTAACAATATATCAGTTCTTTTCATAGTAATTAAACGAAAGCAAAAACAGTTATTAACTGTGAAATTAACAGATTCAACATAAAGATACCGTAATGTCCTATGCATCAGTACTGTTTTTACGGTGATTTCCTAGCAAGTACAGCTGCCGGTATTTTCCCATAAATTGTGCATTTATTTTGTTTTTTTACAGTGCACGTCCAGGACTCAGTCTACAAAGTCAAATTTCTTGTGTGTTCAACATACTTGGCCAATAAATCTGCTTGACTTTTCTAGAAATATTTTGGCCAACGGATCCATCCATGCATTTAATGCACAAAGGCAAAAGTCAATGTTTAAATGTCCTAAAATGTCTTACCTGAACTGATCTGAATCTGATGGAGCGAACCCACGGCCTCATCCTTCCCTCGCACTTTACTGGTTATGACTCGAAAAGCTAAAAAGTAAAATTCCAGATTGACAATAAGTAAATTTAAAAAAGCTAGAGCTCATGTCAGGTTCAAACACTGATGACATCTATTAAACAAGACAAGAGGCAAAGAATTAAACAGAGACAGAATTCAATTTGGACTCAATATATTGAGGAGAGTCGCCCGGACATTGTATCCTTCTACAATCTCCAGCACGCTCTGCCAAAAGATTGCACTCCTCCTTCTTTGACTTTCTCCCCCCACCTGACCACAGCTGCTTCCAGAGGGAAGTGGGTCGTAAACAGCGTTGCCTTTGGTTACCGTACAGATCAAAAGAAGAGGTCGTAAAATAGTTAAAAAAGAGTTTGTAAAATACTTCAAAGAGTTTGTCTGGAAATTGGGCAGATCCTGTCATCTCTCCGCTTTGAAGTCCTTGGGCCAGAACAACATCCTTCTGTTGATTACCATACATGAGAAAAAACAGGAACACCTTCATCTTGCTTCTTCCATCAAAGACAGCTTGTCTTTTTGCCTGGAACTCATTTCAACACAAAGTTTTTTGTAAAAACTTACAAACACTTATTCTAACATTTCCCTCCTGTTTATCACATAAACGTTCCCATAATCTCCTTATCCCTAATAACTTCTTGCGATTTTCAGTTAATGGTTAATTTCCCTCGGACCAAGTTATGTTTACACTCAGAATTGAACATCAATTTTTCCCTCATAATAATGACATTTCTGGAAATAAATCAGGAACACCATCCAGGTAGATATCCTCGTCATCAGATTCATCTTCCTTGTCGTCCACCAGGAAGTACATCTGGACAGCTTTATCATCTGCTGGGCTAATCGCTGTGGTAATCAGACGGTTAAGCAGAGAACACAGACAGAGAATACAACAACATCCACACGTCGGTCTTGCTGCAAACACGGCCATAAATACTCGATACCAAAGACTTGTATTTGCCAAACACGTCCAACCACCCTTCACACATAGATGTATCTATGCCAGAGTGCTTTTTAATGTTACCGTTAAGGGTGTGCCGGCCTTCCAGTGCTTTGGTCAGGCTAATTTCTGCATCAGTGTAGTTTGGTATGAATATGCAACACTGTTCCCCAATTATTACGCACACGCCCCCTTTTTCCGCTAACAACATGTCTAGCGTCATACGGTTTTGAAAAGCCATAGGGGAAGTGGCGGCGAGTTGATCAGCGACGGCTTCAAGTCTGGCCCGTGTAATTTTCTAATCTCTGTACGTTGTAGTAGACGTAGTTTATTCTGTCAACATTCTTGTTAATCGTACACCACCAGTAGACGGATGATTCGAATTCAGCTGCAACTTGATTGACCAATTTATAGTCGTCGGATACACTTCTTTGGACACCCATTGCATCGATCAAGTTAGATCTACAACACTTTGCCAGTTTACATCATGTCTAGTTATTTTCCAATGTTCAGATATCAAACTGTTCAGGCGTGTTAACAATTCTCGTACAAATATTGATAGTTACTATGTGTATGCAGTTATCCGATGATAAGTTTCTTAACTGTTGTACAGAGCCTTGCATGTTAATGCAGGTATAATTACTTTTTTTCCCACATATTTATCAAATATTGGTTTCTGTTTTGTCTCTTTAGCAACAGGGTCAATTTTGTTTTGCTCATTACTTCAATTCAACTTTTTTTTTTACTCATCTTGAGTAATTGTCTGGGCTTATACATACACCACAATCAGTTTTTGTAGCCTTTCCCACTTGCTCCACCATCAGGAACAAATTATTTACCAATTATTATCAAACTTTGACACACCATCAAATTGTATGCTTACAACTGTGACAGTGGAATTTGTAGTGTGCTAGTTAACATGTCCCTTTTGCTTCCAGAGGGAAGTGGGTCGTAAACAGCGTTGCCTTTGGTTACCGAACAGTTCAAAAGAAGAGGTCGTAACATAGTTCATAAAGAGTTCGTAAAATACTTCAAAAAGAGTTTGTCTGGAAATTGGGCAGATCCTGTCATCTCTCCACTTTGAAGTCCTTGGGCCAGAACAACATCCTTCTGTTGATTACCATACATGAGAGAAAACAGGAACACCTTCATCTTGCTTCGCTCCCCCCTACACAGTGGGGTTTAACGAGCCTTACTCTTGGTAGGCCTCAAAGACAGCTTTTGTCTTTTTGCCTGGAACTCATTTCAACACAAAGTTTTTTGTGATAACTTACAAACAATTATTCTAACAGCTCATACAGACACAGTCGTCCCTGGGTGGAAGCCAACAGCTAGATTCTAGCGGTTAGCTTACACCCAGTCTAGCTGCTAGACTATGACAAGAACAATGAGAGTCCATATTTCCATTCAGTGGTGAGGATGTACTGCGCAGGATGAGAGATGCAGCATCCACATCAGTGCACGGTGAGCTGTAGATAAACCAATTATGGAAGAAAATACTAGATGTGGAATTATCAATACGTCCAGCACTAAAGTGACTTATTCTTGTTGCGCTGTCACGGTAGCTAGCGCTTCACTGCAATACACGTTACAGGAACAATGAAAAAGGTGTTTTAAATGAAGTAGAACACTTCACACCTTCACCTTGTTTACTACTTAACAACAATGCATTAACCAGATGCAATGCAAAGTCAGTTTTGGGGTTCCACGGGGCTCCATGCTCAGACCACTAACATTCATCAAACACAAGCTACCTTGAGCTCATTAGGAAACAAAAACTGAAGGTCTTGTTGCTTTAATGTTGCGCAAGCAAATGCTGTGTGAAACATGGACACTTCTTGAATTGCACACAAGCAAAACTATAGTAGTAGTACTAGTTAGTCACACATTCAATTAAAACCATCATAGCTTTTGGCCCAGCTATCCTAATTTTTGGACATTCCAAAGAGCACCAGAAGGTCTTTTGGTGTAGCAATCATTTAAAAAAAGGTGACGATGAAGTCATTTCTGTAAAAGTTGTTTGATAACCATTGCAGAGAGCGTAGGCGGGGTCACACATAGAGGCACTTGTGGTCCCTCAGGTTCCTCATGTAGGCGAAGACTTTGCCACACTTGTCACAAATGAATGGCTTCTGGCCCTTGTGGATCTGTTGATGTGCCTTCAGGCTGTTGCTCTGGTTGAAGCGGCGGCCGCACGTGTTGCAGCTGTACGGTTTCTCACCCGTGTGGATGCGCAGGTGGCGGTTCCGGTTGCCCAGATTGCTGAAGCGCTTGTCACAAGTGTCGCAGCCGAAGGGTTTCTCTCCCGTGTGCAACAACTGTAGGGGACATGGAACAAAACTCAGTGGGTTTAGTTACTTCCTTATTTTCTAGGACGACCACAATGTTTCCCAGCAGATATATCCCTCAATATGGTAGTATTATTGTAGCAAAATTATTTGCCAACCGGTATCTCAATTTGCGCGTGTGTAATCCAATTCACGTGTCTGTGTACTAATGTGTGTCTGGATATCAATCTCTAAACGTGTAATCAGATCCGCGCGTGTGTGTTTTAAGTTCCATCCATCCATCCATCCATCCATCCATCCATCTTCTTCCGCTTATCCGAGGTCGGGTCGCAGGGGCAGCAACCTAAGCAGGAAAGCCCAGCCACTTCGTCCAGCTCTTCCCGGGGGATCCCGAGGCGTTCCCAGGCCAGCCGGGAGACATAGTCTTCCCATTGTGTCCTGGGTCTTCCTTGTGGCCTCCTACCGGTCGGACGTGCCCTAAACACCTCCCTAGGGAGGCATTCGGGTGGCATACTGACCAGATGCCCGAACCACCTCATCTGGCTCCACTCAATGTGGAGGAGCAGTGGCTTTACTCTGAGCTCCTCCCGGAAGACAGAGCTTCTCACCCCATCTGTAACGGGAGAGCCCCACCACCCGGGGGGGAGGGAGGGAACTCATTTCGGCCATTTGTACTCGGTATCTTGTCCTTTCGGTCATAACCCAAAGCTCATGACCATAAGTGAGGGTAGGAATGTAGATCGACAGGTAAACCGCGAGCTTTGCCTTCCGGCTTAGCTCCTTCTTCACCACGACACTGCATTACTGCGGACGCCGCACCGATCCGCCTGTCAATCTCACGATCCACTCTTCACACACTCGTGAACAAGACTCCGAGGTACTTTAACTTCTCCACTTGTTGCAAGATCTCCGCCCCAACCCGGAGATGGACTAGACCCATTTCCGGGCGAGCACCATGGATACACAGACACGCACAGACACACACATATATATAACACCATCCCAACCGTGAAACACAGAGGTGGCAACATAATTCTTTGGGGATGCTTTTGATTGCAAAGAGGACAGGACGACATTGTATTGAGGGGGGGATGGATTGGGCTACGTATCGTAAGAGCATTGAAGATGGCTGGTAGCTGGGTCTTCCAGAATGACAACAACCCAAAACAAAAAGCCAGAGCAACTAAGGAGTGGCTCAGTAAGAAGCATTTCGAGGTTCTGGAGTGGCCTCGTCAGTCTCCAGACATGAACCCAATTGAAAGTCTTTGAAAAGAGCTGAAGGGCCGTAATCTGTATTGCCCCATGACAGCCCCAAAACCTGAAGGATCTGGACAAGATCTGTATTGAGGAGTGGGCCTAAATCCCTGCTGCAGTGTTTGCAAAGCTGGTCAAGAACAACATGAAACGTCTAATCTCTGTAATGGCAAACAAAGTCTGTAGTTCTGTACCAAATATTAAGTTATATTTTCCTGATGTATCAAATATTTGTCATTCAATAAAAGGCTGATTAATGACTTAAAAATCATACATTGTGATTTTCTGGAGTTTTGTCTTAGATTCTGTCACTCACAGTTGAACAGTTGAAGAGTACCTATGATAAAGATTACAGACTTGTACATGCTTTGTAAGTGGGAAAACTTGCAAAATCAGCAGTGTATCAAATAAGTGTCCTCCTTACTGTACATGTATGTATATATACATATAAATGTATATATATACACATATGCATACAGTATATATATATATATATATATATATATATATATATATATATATATATACATATATACACACAAACACACACATACATATATATGTATACACATACATATACACACACATACTGTATATAGACATACATACATATTTACATAGACATACATACATACTATGGATGTAATGGTAAACGGTATAATAATAAACCCCGGTAAAATTCTCAGCAGTAATACGGTTTAACATTTTTATTACAGACAAAACCGTCTTTTATTATTGCATTTTAGGCAACACTGCTTACTTCCTGGAAACAGGGTCACAGCAGTGCTGGCGCATGCACACTAGCATCGTTTAGCTTGAACATCATGGCAGAACACAACTACATGGACTTTGCTACGGAGATTTTCCCTCGGAGTAAACAGAGCCGAGTGCTTGGTTTTAACTTCATGTTCCCTCGCTTCATTGCTGTGGAATCTCGGCGTGCGTTTAAGAGCGCACTGCTGTTTTTAGATGGCGACAGGTGTGGAAAATATTGGAGACAAACGCATTTGTCTCACACTAAAAGTATACAACAAAGGACAAAAGTATTTGATGTTGCTTTAATTTTCTTAATACCTTGGAAACATGCAGCAGGTAATGTGTCGGGAACGTTGCCACAATTTCTTCATATAGTCTTTACTTTGTTTAGTGGGAGTGTCACTCGTCCTTTATTCAAATGCAACCTTTATCGATGTTCATATAACCTAAATACTAGCTATGATGTTTTGTCATCTCACAAAATGAACGCAGGCTGTGAAGATTGTGTATTCGATGTGAGAGGTATTACTGCTGTTTATTTTTGTTGGCCAAACTGTTACACTGAACCACTAGGAGGTGTTGTTAGAGAAGAACAAAGTTTGTTTATTAGACTTTATCTTCATTAGCCAAACTGCTTTGAGTTTTAAATTGGTTTTAAAAAGGTAAACGTGTTTTTTTACATTTCTTGTTTTTTGTATTTTTTTTAAAGTTATTACTTTAAAAAACATTCATGTGACATAGCATATTGTTAATGTTTTATTGTGTATAGTTAATTCCTATACAACATATTTCTGCTCAAACTCCTAATGCATCTGTCCCTATACAGCATCTACATGTACATATAAATGTACATAAAAATACCTCACTCTATCAAAATGTAAAAATTTAGATAAAATCATCATGTAATGACAAAGATGACACGTTGATACAATAATTTACCAAAAAAACAAAATATGTGTCTTTAGCCTTTTTATTAAACATTACAAATTACACGATGGCGAAATCCTTTTGAATGTGTTGTTTGTGTTTTTTTTCCAATAAATAGATTTCAGTGTAAAGTACTTTTTGAAAATTTTGAGCACATAAAAATACCGTGATAATGAAAACCGTTATAAGAAATGTTCATATTGTGACATCCCAAATACATACATATATATACATACATATACATACACATATAGATTTATTTTTCCTAGGGCTGCACGATTATGGTCAAAACAATAATCATGATTAATTTGAACAATATTGAAATCACGATTACTAATCACGATTATTCACTATGTTATGTAAAACATATTTTATTGCCATTTCTATTTTAAACAAACTGAACTGGGCTTTCAAAATGAAACTTGGCAAAAAATAATTAATCAGTTATAAAATAAAATTCACAAAAGGCAAAGGGACTAACTAAAAATAAATATGCCATTGTAGAGTGCGATCATGAAGTGCAAACAAGTGAAAAAAATAAGATTAAGCACAAAAGGCACATACTCCAAGAAACAGAGGACATATCTTTGCCAAATAAAACGTTATTACATACGTTATTTATGCATGTGTTTGAGAGGTGGATGGTTATGGGGTCCCTCGGTGCACCATTGATGTTACGGTATTGTGTACGTCGGGTCTTTGCAACGGTGGCGGGCGGACCGCTCTATTTGGATTATTAGCTTCAAACGATGGCGGTTGAGGAAAGAATCTGGTTCGTTTTCTATTTTCATGGTGTGCTTGTTTTCGCCACCATCGCCTTTTGTTGTCTTTTTTGGAGTGCCCTCGCAGATAAAGAGGAGGAGTTATTGCTTGCAAACTTTCCGCCTCTGCATTTTTTGGGATCCACACCAACCGCACGCAACACAGAGCCTGCTTTTTAAATGTTAATAATGCCGGCGATCACCCTCTTTTAATCATAGCGGCCAAAATTGTGATCACGATCAAAATTCGATTAATTGTGTAGCCCTACTTTGTTCTTCTCACTGTACATACATACATACACATGTATGTCGATATTGACATACATACACAAAAATACGTATATATATACACATACATACCTACATATGTATATAATTAACTGTCAATACAATTTAAGTGCAAATGAAAATACAGCTTCACCACTTTCGTTGTAATTTTTGCGCTGAAGATACTTCTCTATTTTAGCTCCACACTTTTCTGTTTGTTTTGATATTGTCATTACTGCCACAAATGGTGGCAAAGTGTATTACAACTGAGTACCGCTGTGGCGCATACGGACCACAGCTGAGAAACAGGTATTTTTTGGAGGCCTTGTAGGGGGCGCTCGCAGCCCAACAATGATTAAGGAACACTACAGATCCACACGGACCACATATATTCCATGTTTGGTCCATGGGGGGAGGGAGGGTGCTCGGATGACAGGGGATGCAAAACAATAACAGTGCAATACTTTTTCATAACATGGTCACTACTGCCAAGTTCAGGGGTCAGCAACCTTTACCACTCAAAGAGCCATTTTGACCCGTTTCACAAATTAAAGAAAACAATGGGAGCCACAAAACTCTTTTGAAATTTAAAATGAAATAACACTGCATATAAAGTTTTTTTTGCTTTGTGTTATGCATAAACAAACTATTATGGGTTACATTTATGAAATCAATGAACGACTGCAGAGAAAATTAAATAACATTTCTGCATGCAACAAAACGTTTTTAACTCCGAAAAAGACGTCGGGTTGAACTTAATGTCTTAATGTCTATTTAAGTCAAGGGTGTCAAACTCAAATACAGAGTGGGCCAAAATTTAAAACTGAACAAAGCCGCGGTTGAACAAATTAACCTTTTAATAGGGTCCCAAACAAGTTTTGCATTGAATATTGAACAAGCAAGGCTTATATAACTTTATAGTGACATGCAAAATCGAGTTTTAAATAATAATAATAATAATAATAAAAAAAAAAAATGGCATATCAAATACAATTTAAATAAAAATTGAATGCCTCTTTTCTATTTTCAGCCTTCTGAGGTAAATATCAACATTAACTTTTTCCACAGGCTAATACATTTGAAAATAAAATAACAATGAATAAACCAACCATTCAGGACTTTAAACTGCTCAGTTTGTGACACACTGATCTTATCTGATGTGCCCAAGCCAGATACCTGCCATCTTTTCTTGGATGCTAGTTCATTAATGTCGGGGCTCAGGCTCTGAGCTGAGGCAACCTTCATTATCTAACGAAGGTGTTTATCAGTCATTATATCTCGTAGTCCACCCGGACCACAGTCTTGGGGGCGTGCCTTAAAGGCACTGCCTTTAACGTCCTCTACGAGATATCGTCACGTCCGCTTTTCACCAATTCTAACAACGTGCCGGCCCAGTCACAAGATACGTACGACTTCTGAATGCACACACAAGTGAATGCAATGCATACTTGATCAACAGCAATACAGGTTACACTGAGGGTGGACGTATAAACAACTTTAACACTGTTAGAAATATACGCCACACTGTGAACCCACACCAAACAAGAATGACAAACACATTTCGGGAGAACATCCCCACCGTAACACAACATAAACACAACAGAACAAATACCCAGAACCCTTTACAGTACTAACTAATCCGGGACGCTACAAAATACCCCCTTCTCCCAAAATGTGTTTGTCATTCTGTTTTGGTGTGGGTTCACAGTGTGGCGCATATTTGTAACAGTGTTAAAGTTGTTTATATCGCCACCCTCAGTGTAACCTGTATGGCTGGTGATCAAGTATGCCTTGCAGTAACTTACGTGTGTATGCCGAAGCCGCATACAACATGTGACGGGCCGGCACGCAGTTAGTATGTTGAAAAAGCGGACGCGACGACAAGTCGTAGAGGACACTAAAGGCAGTGCCATCACGGCACGCCCTCAATATTGTTGTACGGGTGAAAATCGGGAGACATTTTCGGGAGGGGCCCTGAAATTCGGAGGGTTGGCAAGTATGCAGCTGAGCCGCATCAGAGTGATCAAAGAGCCGCATGCGGCTCCGAAGCCGCGGGTTGCCGACCCCTGGCCTAGTTTCTCTTGTTATATTCTTATTTTACCGTTTTATTTTTATTCTCATTGTTGCTTTTTATTTTTATTCTTATTGTAATATTTTTCTATTTCGTTTCCATTTATACCCCCATTATTTACTTTTGACTTTTTAAATTCGATCTCAACTCTGTACACTGCTGCTCGAATTTTAATTTTCCTGAGGGAACTCTCCTGAAGGAATCAAAGTACTATCTATCTATCTATCTATCTATCTATCTATCTATCTATCTATCTATCTATGCTTGAGAAGAATGGTAAAAAAAGAAAATCTACCTGATGTAACTTGAGGCTGCTATTCTGCGTGAAGGAGCGTGGGCAGATGTCGCAGGAGAAAACCTTTTCACCGCTGTGCATCTTCAGGTGACTGTTTAAGTAACTTGGCAACTTGAAGCTCTTCCCGCAGAGGCCGCAGGTGTGCAGCTTGTCCATCATGTGGCCTTGCTGATGAGAGCGAAGCTCCATGACGGAGCCCAAGTGTCGGCCGCAGAGAGCGCACTCGCACGGGACGCTGGCGTGGTGCGTGTCTAGGTGGACGTCCAGCAAGTCGACACAGGACATGGCGGCGCCGCACGCCACGCAGGCCTGCTTCTTGTCTGCGATGTGGGTCAACGTCTGGTGCGTTTTCAGGGCGCTCTTCTGGGTGAAGGCCTTGCCGCAGGTGTTGCAGACGAAGGGCCGCTCGCCCGTGTGGATCCTCTGGTGACTCTTCAACGTTTCCGACTGGATGAAGGTCTTGCCGCAGGTGTTGCAGACGAAGGGCCGCTCGCCCGTGTGGATCCTCTGGTGACCTTTCAACGTGCTCGACTGGTTGAAGCTTTTGCCGCAGGTGTCGCAGCTGAACGGCTTCGCCCCCGTGTGGATGCGCAGGTGGCGCTGTAGGTTGCCGTTCATGCTGAAGCTCTTTTGGCAGAACTGGCAGGTGTATGTGAGGCCACGTCTGCACACGCGTTGGCGCGCTCTGACTGCACGTTTGGATGTTCTCGTGTGTCCAGCAGTACTTGCATCTTCCTGCTGAGTGGAGAGAAGGTGGTCACAGCCTTGTACAACTTATGTGTATCATACTGCACACTTTAAAGGTCCCTTATTATACTCTGATTAAATACTTTTCAGCCATCAACCACCAACTCGGCGAATCTAGGTTAAAGAAAGCAAATGTGACTAAACCTAAACGAGTTAAGTTTTTACTAAAGGCAGAAATCATAAATTAGGCTTTCAACACAAACACAATGTTGAGCTCTATATATATATATATTTTTCTTCTTCTTTGCAAATATTTTTATTGAATTTTACAGTTAAAATCACATTTAACAGTCAAAACCTTCATACAATCACACATCCACTCATACCCACTCACATGCACACTTGAGGAGAGAGGTGCACTTAAACTTTAACAATTCAAGGTTTACAGTATAAACATTATTAGAAAAGATACCCAGATATTGTATATATTTATCCATCCATCCCGCTCTGGCTCAGGATCAGCAGGCTATCCAGACCATAGCAAGATGGATGAACATTCCTCGGCATCAAGGATCCTCAGGAAGTGATCCCAAGATCACCTCTCGAGGACCTCTCCACCGTTCACACTTAAAAAAGAAAAGGAAAGTCACAGAAGTTGATCAGATGTAAAACAATACAAAATAAAAAGTCACAAAAAATAAATAAATAAATAAGCAAGTAAACCGTGGGAAGGCCATATCAGAAGTAACAAAAAAAACAATAATAGTGTAGGATCAATACAGAAAATAATAAAGATAATAAAAAAGGAATACAGCAACAAAAAAGATGGCAGTTTTTTTGTTTGTTTTTTTCTTAAATGTCTAAATTATGATTCAATATATGTCAGTAAAGGTTTCCAGGTTTGTTCCCATTTATTCATATTTGGAGAGTTTATAAATCGTATTCTTTCAAGAGTCATTACATTCACAAGTTCATTTAGCCAGTTCCTGAAGTTGGGTGCAGATGGGCTTTTCCAGTCTTTGAGAATGAGTCTTTTGGCCAAGACCGTCCCGAGCAGCAACACAGCTGTAATATATTTTGGAAGTTTTTGTGTTTCTGAAGACCACCCAAACAAGATTATATCCCTGTCAGGGACAAGTTTTCTCTGATATACCCCCGAGTAAAAAAAGAAAATGCTGGACCAAAATGATTGAATAATTGGACATTCCCAAAACGAATGAGACAATGATCCTTCAGCAGATTTACATTTATCACAAAGTGGAGATGTATCAGGATAAAATTTGTGTAATAAGACTTTGGAGTAGTAAAAACGATGAATCACTTTAAACTGTATGAGCCTAAGTCTGCTGTTAATTGAGCAATTGTGAATTTGAGAGAGTGTCCGTTCCCATTGCTGTTTGGGTATTGTTGTTCTTAGTTCCTGTTCCCATGCTCTTTTAACACCGTCTGCTGATGTCATGGGCATAATGAAGCAGCTGGAAAATTTGGCAATAAGCTTTTTACTTGTGGGTGATAAATTTAGTAATTCTAAGAGAGGGTGTTTTTCATTTACCAGCTGAGACTTTGAAATGTTTTCTTTAATAAATTTGTTTGCCTGCAAATAGCAAAACCAACTGAATTGGGACAATTTGAATTTGATTCGCAATTGCTCAAATGATGCAAGACTGTCCTCGACAAACATGTCTTTTATGCATTTAATTCCATTCAAGTACCAGTTAAAAAAAATTCTGTCTGTTATCGATGGAATAAATGCATGATTGTGAGACATTGGTGAATACATAGTTACATTGGAAATATTCAATTGTTTTTTAATTTGAGAAAGAATTTTGATAGAATTTCTTACTACTACACTATGGCTTGTTGATTTAATAGAAGAGACTGGTTTAGTAAAAAGTAAAGATAGCAATGATGTGTAAGGTTTAACTAATGACTGCAGTTCCAATTTCAGCCACAAGGGAGCAGAATTAAGTGATTCATTCTTTGGGAACCCCATCTTTCAATAGGTCAATGCGTTCAGATTTGATGCCCAATAATAATTTTTGAACATTGGGAGACCCAGCCCCCTTTCCCTTGTAGATCTGAATAAGTGCTTTTTAGATATTCTGCATTTTTTATATCCCCACACAAAATCTAGAACTAAAGATTCAAGTTTTTTGAAAAAATCTGCAGGAATTAGAATTGGTAAATTTTGAAAAAGATAGGTAAATTTTGGCAGGGTAATCATTTTGACAGCATTCACTCTACCCAACATAGAGAGGGGTAGGGTCTTCCAATACTCTATACTCACTTTCAATTTCTCAAAAGCTTCAGTAAAGTTCAATTTTAGTAATGATTCATAACTTTTAGATGTTTTTAAGCCGAGATAGGATATATAGTTTTCTGCAACTTTAACTGGGTTTTGACTGATCTTAACAGTATCTCCTAGGAACATAAGCTCGCTTTTGGACCAGTTTATTTTGTAACCAGATATTTTACCAAAAGAGTCTACATATTCTAAAAGAAGTGGTAATGCAATTTCTGGCTCAGTAAGTGTAACAAGTACATCATCTGCATAAAGTGAGATGAGACTCTCTGATGTGCCCACTGAAAATCCCTTAATATTAGAGTTCATTCTTAAACCAATAGCCAGTGGTTCTAGGGCCAAATTGAAAAGTAAGGGCGAAAGGCAATCGCCCTGTCTCACGCCACGATGTAATTCAAAACTATCCGATATTACATTATTAGTTATGACATATGATTTTGGTGCAAAATAAATTATTTTAACCCATTTTATAAAATTTTCTCCCAACCCAAATAATTTGAGAACATGAAATAGATAAGCCCACTCAATTGAATCAAAAGCTTTATGAGCATCCAGAGTCAGGACGGCTGCCTTTTTGTTTCCTATGCAGTCCGAGTACAACAAGTTCAATAATCTCTGTACATTGCCGAAAGAAGGTCTGTCCGGGATAAAACCAACCTGATCCGGATGGATAATTTCTGTTATGTGGTTGCTTAACCTTGTTGCGAGTACCTTAGTTAGAATCTTATGGTCTAGATTGAGCAGGGAGATAGGTCTATAATTGGCTGGATCGAGTGGATTTTTTCCCTTTTTTGGTATTATACATATATGAGCTTCATACAAAGAGCTTGGAAGTTTATTGTTTACGAAAGAGTCATTTAACATTCTTAATATTATAGGGGACAGTATTTCACTAAACGCTTGATAAAACTCTGCACCAAATCCATCTTGACCAGGGCTTTTATTCACGGAGAAAGATTTCAGTGCTTTTAGCAGTTCTTCAGTTGAAATAGTATTGTTTAAAGAATTCTGATGGTTTGGACTCAGTTGAGGTAGATTTAATGGAGTAAAAAAATCATTTAAATCATTAACCGATATAGCTGAACTAGATTTATATAAATCTGAATAAGTCTTTAAAGGCATTGTTGATATCCTGTAAATCTGTACATGTTTCACCTGTTTTTGAGCATATTTTGTGGATAGCAGCTTTAGCTTGATCTCCTTTGAGCTGTCTAGATAGAAGTGTTTGTGGTTTATCAGATATTTCAAAATGTTTTTGTTTATTTTTCAGTAAGAGTTTAGATACTTCCCCGTGAAGAAGAGAATTGTATTCATTTTTCAGTTTCAGCATCTTATTATAGTCAGACTGCAAAAGAGAATTTATATGAATTTCTTCCATTTCTTTAATTTCTTTTTCCAGTTCTTTATACCTTTTTCTTACTTCTCTTTGTTTTGAGCTTTCAAATGAAATGATATATCCTCTCACAGTAGCTTTAAGGGCTTCCCACAATATAGAGTCTGAGACCTCTCCGTTATCATTCACCTCAATAAACTCTTGGATAATCTTGTTCATATACTCTTTAAAATCTTCATATAATAATAATTGTGGATTAAATCTCCATTTTTGTTTGGTTTTATGGAGATCAATTTGGATCTGCATACTCATAGGGCTGTAATCTGAGATGACTCTACTGTGGTACTCAGGATTACTGACATTGGAGAGAACAGAGGCTTCTACTAAAAAGTAATCGATTCTTGTGTAAGAATTGTGTACGGCGGAGTAAAATGAATACTCCCTTTTATTAGGATGTTTTGTTCTCCATATGTCTATGATATTTCTTGATCTCATAAGATTATTAATGGTTTTAGTTGAGTTAGCAATTACATGAGATTTAGTTGACAATCTATCTAAAGTGGGATCCAAAAGACAGTTAAAATCACCACCAATGTAGATATGAGAGGAGTTATCATCAGGAAGTAGACCAAAGACTCTATGATAAAAGTTTGAGTCATCTGTGTTTGGTCCATAGATATTCAAAAAAGTTACTGGGTAGGATGTAATATGACCATTTAATAAAATAAATCTCCCGTTAGGGTCAATTATTTTTGATGTAAGTATGAAAGGCACATTTTTATGAAATAAAATGGCTACACCTCTAGCTTGTGAAGTAAAGGGTGCATGATAAACCTGAGATATCCAGCTAGCTTTAAGTTTGTGTTGGTTGTCTTTACAGAGATGTGTTTCTTGTAAGAATAAAACATCTGCTTTTAATGAATTTAAGTGTGAAAAAACCTTCCCTGCTTTAATATTTTTAGCTAAACCCCTGACGTTCCATGAAACTAGTGTAATTTTTTTCTTATAAGTTGACATTAAAGTTTTTTAGGGTATTTTATCTTTACGTGAAAAAAAACCTTAGTAATTGGCAAGTTGAAATATGATTGTGCACCTCTCTCCTCCACATTCATGCTCAGATTCACACATACACAACACTCACACCCCATTGTTCCCCCCTCCCTCTGTGCCCATCGTGTGTAGTTCGATGTTTTGGAGTGAAATCCATACGACGTCGTGTTGGTCGATTCCCCAGTCCAAAAGTCCCCCACCCCCACCCCCATCTTCAGGCGCAGGGCGCATGCTAGTAGTTGCGTTCACTGCTCCAAGCACTAGCTCAGCAGCGAAGTGTTTTCTTTTTTTCCCCCTGCGTCCTCCGGTGAAATAAACATCAGTGAAAAAAGTGTATTTCTGCTTTAAGCTTATCATAAGCCTTGTGTGGTGGAGCCGTTATTGATGATTAGCCACTAAGATGTTTTATAATGAAAGTCTTAGTGTCTGTAGGAGAGGTAAACACCTTTACCTGGTCGTTGTACTCCACATGCAGGCGAGCTGGAAAACGCAGCATAAACTTGATTTCCTTCTCCCGCAGCGTGTTCATTACCTCTCGAAAGGCCCGTCTTTGCGCTGTCACCTCGGCAGTGTAGTCTGGAAATAGGAAGACGCGCAGGCCGTTGTAGATCAGCTCCTGGCCGCGGCTCAGTCGAAGAAGTAGCTCCTTGTCCTGGTAGAAGTGTATCCTTGCGATGATGCTCCTGGGGCGCTTGCCGTCACTATAGCGAGCGAGCGGGACACGGTGCGCGCGGTCCACCACCACTGGTTTGGAGAAGTTACTCGCTCCAAACAACTTTGGTATCAGGTCCGCAACGAAATCCGTAAGTCTTCCCTTTTCTTCTTGCTCTGGTATCCCGACTATTTTTAAGTTATTACGTCTTGAGCGCCCTTCCAATTCGTCAATTTTAGCTGCCAATTTCTCATTGCTCTTCTGCGTTTCAGTCAGTTTTTGTTCGAGCGCTTCGATGCGGCGCTCATGTTCGGAACCTTGCTGCTGCATGTCATCCACTCTGTTGGTCAATGCCGCTTGCTTGCTTGTAAGAGCCTCAAGCTTTTCCTCAAGCATGTCAAAACGTTTGTTGATAGACTCGAGTATTTTATCCAGCAACTTCTCCAAAGTTGATGACGCCATCTCAGCGCCAGCCTCGAGCTCGTTTACGGCCACAGGTGACTCTGATTGCTTCCCTCTTCGTGTCTTGGGCATAATTATTGTTATGTTGTCTTGATAGAGTATAACTCACCCAGAGTGATAGGCATGCATATAGTTGGCCAAGCGTTGTAAGTTTTAATTTTTAAAAAAAAGCAGAATTTGAATTAAATCTTAAAGTTTTCACCTGAGTTACCGCAGAGGCAAACTACTGCTTGCGCATCTTAGCCACGCCTCGATTCTGTCACCTATATATATTTTTTTTTAAAGACGGGGTAAACCATGCGTACTCGTATCGACGTTTGCATGAACAAGGCAACACATGGCAGTTACAGTGAGCTGTGGTCACTTCTCCATCTTCCTTCACAACCAGCCAGGTCTTCAGTGGTGTCTCTGATTTTCTTTATGAGTGTAGGGATGATACTCGAAACCGGTTTTCCCGGTTGTTTGATAAGAAAAGAACCGAGTCCTCGGACTCGAATCCCTTTTTGAGAACCGGTACCCGTTATCGAGACCACTATAGTAAAGGAAAAGAGTTGATTCTTTATTCGAATCCCGTCCCGACCAGAAATGCTCCGTGGGACATCACAAGAATTGACGTCACGTAGCTCAGTCATTAGGCGCAGATAGCGAAAGCAGGAAAACAATGGACGGGAAAAAGCGCTCCAAGGTGTAATAAAGTTCAAAACAAAAGCTATCATCCATCGAATAACTTTACTGAGAGATTTTAGCAGGGTAAAACACATGACGAACACTTTTACGACCAACCGGAAACATAGCAACCAGGCTAGCAACGCACCTCCTTTACGGCAGCTGTCGCAACATTCTTAAAACAACCGCAGCACATACATATATATACAACATATCTCCCTTTTTTAACTTTTGTTTTTCTTTCCTTGTAAACAAAACAAAATCACACTGTAGATGTGTTGTCTGTCTAATTATAAATAATGCAGACGAGGCGTGTTGGCTGAGTTCTTGACGTTTACTTTCACAGCGTGGCAACATGCAACACTTTTCGGGGCTACCGCGCATGCTCGTAACTCCCGTTGCATGATGGGTAGTGTAGTTGTTATATTCTCTCGCTCATAACATAAAATTTTTCCCCCTATAAAGAAATAATGTTAACTCAATAAAGTGTATTTCTTTTTTTAGCTTTAACTTTTCATTTTTTAGCATTGTAACCACATTTGCAAAGAACTTTTCTCTTCATAGAATTTTCTTTCAATGAAGAAATAAAGTGCAAAAATGTCAAAGCATCATACAAACAGTTATGTCAAATAGCAGCAGAAGTGCACTTTTTGGAGAGCTGTATTATTTTCAGTTTTGTGCCCAAGGGACTGATTTTATTTAACACTATATTATTATTTATACACCTATAGTGATCACAGAGACAGGTTGTTTTTGTGTTACTGTATATATTTGTTTCTCTGAAAAATCCCACTTAATATACTTTGGGTAACAACAGTCAATATTTATTTATTTATTTATTTTTTTTTAGGTGAGTAACAGTCAATATTTATTTATTTATTAGATTTTATTTTTTTATTATATAATAAAAGTGAGCTTTTGTTAAACCAAATATTGTGTGTTTTTTTCCATATACAACAACCTATCTGGACTCGATAAGAGAATCGATAAGGAATCGGTTCGATAAGAGGATTCGATAATAGGCTCGAACTCGATAATTCCTTATCAAACATCATCCCTATATGAGTGGTTAACATATTGGGAAATTAAAAACAGAGAATCAAGTCGATCGAGTGCTACTCGCAGTTTGTTTACAAGGCTGCATCCTTGCAAGACGCAAAAATAAATCATGAAATCTTTTTGTTGATAACATATAATAATCAATCATATTGCATAGTTTGTTTTTTTGCCCGTATACAGCACCCCCCTCCCCAGCAACCCTGAAAGGGACAAGCGGTAGAAAATGGATGGATGGATGGATGCTTGTAGCGGTAAGATCTCGGCCACTTGTGTACTTCGAGTGTCCTTGCTGCTCGCTTCACAGTAGCCATGTTGGTTTGGTTGACCACCACTCCATTCACATCCGTGAAAAAGTCATGTGACTAAATACAACTTCTTAGCCGCCCAGGTTTTTAGTTCATTTAGCCATTGTTATGCCTGACAATGCTTCATTTAGGGCAAAAATGTTACCTGCGAAAAATCTGCGATGTGGTGAAGCTGCAATATTTGAAGGGAGGAATTGAATTCAAATTCTTTAAGTTCGTCACCGAAAAAACTTTGTAGCACCATAATGTTTTACCAATAACGACAAAAAAAACACAAATATATAAGAATAAAATATACAAAGTTATAAAAAGAACAAACAAAGAGCTATTCAAAAGACTTGATCCGCTTGCGAACCTCACATCTCCAGCAATTACACTATTATGAAGTTAGGTAGGGGGGCACACAATACTGGTTTGAGACCCCTGGTTTAGAGAATCAAAAATAGGATTTTACAGGCTTTTTATTGTTTGCAAGCGTAATTATTCACGTTTTCTCGCCTTTCCTGGGGGTTCCAGGGGGAAAAAAAACGTATGTGGTTCTTACTGGAGTCACATGGGACCACATCGGTCCTGAGCCAAGTCTCATAAAATTAGCCGTTATAACGTTTTTTTGCAGATGTGCGGCGAAGCCTGTTTTTTGTTTCATAACAAAGATTCCCCTCTGGTGGGCGTACACGTGGGGCAGGCTCACCTCGCTTGGGTCACGTCAGAGTTATGTTAATGAGGATGTTTTTCCTTCATGATGTGATAAAAAGAAGCAACGTTCATTTCCATGCATCTCTGTCAAAAGCGAAGTAGCTGGTGATGGTTTACTGCTAATATAGCATTGAAAAGTAACTTTGGGCATGATAGGGAACCTTTACAAGGCCTCACCTGATTGTGGGCGTCTGTGTCTTCTAAACTCTGGTCAACAACACACGTGTCCTCTATTGGTGCAAGATGGACACTCTCCTGAGAGACAGACACAGTCCAATGAGATACGTCCTGATTGTTGGAGGAAACCGCGGCGACAAGGAGCGTGAGGTCATCTTGAGTACCTTGTATGTTCTGCCCTTGGGCGACCTCTTGACCCCACAGACGCCACCAGCTACAAATGAAAACAAAGTCAGTTGAAACCCCTGTCAGCATTGGCGCCCATTTCTGCATCAGCAGGATAGATAATCCATAATTACAACGACGCTGATAATGATGAGTCACCTCGGCCACGCTTCTTCTTTAAGTGCTGCAGGGAGCTAGCGTCCTCTTCTTCGGCGAGGGTGACTTCCACTTCCGCCGTCTCCTCTTCGCGACCTACTGTCAGCAACAGACTCAGGTCGGTCTCTGCCGCCTGCAGCCTCTTCCTCAGCTCCTCCACCTCAGCTTCGCCCTGCGACACCTGCGGACAAACGCAGGCGCTCATCAGTTATTACTGAGCGTGGCCGCTGGCGTTACACGAAACATTAAAGTGATAAATACTTCAAAGTGCACCAGAGAAGAACATTCGTAGAAAAGCTGGCAGATCTTCTCCACCACCTCTTGGGCCAGAGATGTCATGAATGTGCTGAGAGGAAGGACCACCTGATGGGGGACAACAACACACCTTTACCCCATCTTACATCATGTATACTTGCACACACAAATTACGGGTAATACATTAGAGATGTGACGTTTGCGAACGAATCGAGTCTTTTGAATGTCTCTTTAAAGTGAATGATGAAAAACCTATTCTCATTTGTGAGCCGTTTTTAATGCACATTCAAATTTAGCGTCGTCGATTGCCCACTGTGTGCGACCCGACTTCCCCTACATCGGGGTGCACAATAAGTTGATCACTGTTAGTGTGAGTCAGTGATTTTCCAACTTTTTTTAGCCAAGGCACATTTTTTGCATTGAAAAAATCCGGAGGCACACCACCAGCAGAAATCATAAAAAAACTAAACTCAGTTGACAGTAAAAAATGTTGTTGTCGCAATTGTTGGATATGACTTTAAATATAGCTCTTGTCTCAAAGTAGGTGCACTGTCACGACCTGTCACATCACGCTGTGACTTATCTTGACTTTTTTGCTGTTTTCCTGTGTGTAGTGTTGTAGTTCTTGTTTTGTGCTCCTATTTTGGTGGCATTTTCTCTTTTTTGGTATTTTTCTGTAGCAGTTTCATGTCTTCCTTTGAGCGATATTTCCCGCATCTACTTTGTTTTAGCAATCAAGAATATTTCAGTTGTTTTTATCCTTCTTTGTGGGGACATTGCTGATTGTCATGTCAGGTTCGGATGTACATTGTGGACGCCGTCTTTGCTCCACAGTAAGTCTTTGCTGTCGTCCAGCGTTCTGTTTTTGTTTGCTTTGCAGTCAGTTCAGTTTTGTTGTGCATAGCCTTCCCTAAGCTTCAATGCCTTTCCAGCTAGCCAGTTACCAAGTTAGCCTCCATTGTATAGCCTTTGTTTTTTTCTCTAAACTTAGGAGAGGGTATAAAAATAAGTGGAGGAGCCGGACCAAGCAAAAAGCCAAAAATGTATCACTTTCATACAGAATGGGAGGACTTTTTTTTTCACTATGTCATTTTCGAAGTGCATATGCCTCATTTGTCAGACTATCGTTGCACTACCAAAGAAGGGAAACGTAGAGCGGCATTTTCGGACCGTTCATAAAAACTACGACACGGACTTCCCACCGACAAGCGAGCTGAGGAGGAGGAAGGTGAAGAAACTAAAATGCCAGTGGTCCGGGCAGCAGTCACTTTTCTCATAGCTAACTTCGAAAGCGTATGTGGGCTTGTATTAAGCCTCAGGGAGTTGAACGCCCCTGCCTTACATAGTTCCGGGTCACCCTTGGGCAAGGTGTAGCACCCGAATGCCCCCCCCATCAGGGTTACGATACCCCCCATGAACTACACTAAAAGAGGATGCGTTACCCGGCCCGGAGGAAGCCCGGGGCCCTCCTCCGGAGCTAGGCCCGGAGGTAGGGCTCGTCAGCGAGCGCCTGGTGGCCGGGCTTGCCACGGAGCCCGGCCGGGCACAGCCCGAAGAAGCTACGTGGATACACCATCTTCTCTGCCACGTGGGCCCACCACCCGCGGTCGGAACCAGTGGGGTCGGGTGCGCTGCCAAGTGGATGGCGGTGAAAGTGGAGGCTCCGGACGGACCAATTCGGGGCAGCAGAGGCTGACTTTCGGGACGTGGAACGTCTCTACGCTGGTGGGGAAGGAGCCTGAGCTGGTGCGAGAGGTGGAGCGCTACCGGTTGGATCTGGTGGGGCTTACCTCTACGCATAGCAAGGGCTCTGAAACCACACTCCTGGACAAGGGATGGACCTTGTTCACTTCTGGAGTTGCTCAGGGTGTGAGGGCACAGGCGGGTGTGGGGATACTCACGAGTCCCCGGCTGAGTGCCTATACGTTGGAGTTCACCCCAGTGGACAAGAGGGTCGCCTCCCTTCGCCTTAGGGTTGGAGGGGGGAAAACTCTGACTGTTGTTTGTGCATACGCACCAAACAGGAGTTCAGAGTATTCAGCCTTCTTGGATACCTTGCATGGGGTCCTGTATGGGGCGCCGGCAGGGGATTCCATAGTCTTGCTGGGGGACTTCAACGCGCATGTGGGCAATGACAGTGATACTTCGACTGGCGTGATTGGGAGGAACGGTCTCCCTGATCTGAACCTGAGTGGTGGATTGTTATTGGACTTCTGTGCTAGTCACGGACTTGCGATAACAAACACCATGTTCAAGCATAAGGATGCTCATAGGTGTACCTGGTACCAGAGCACCCTAGGCCAAAGATCAATGATCGATTTTGTAATCGTAACAGCTGATCTGAGGCCGTATGTTTTGGACACTCGGGTGAAGAGAGGGGCTGAACTGTCAACTGATCACCATCTGGTGGTGAGTTGGGTTAGATGGCGGGGGAAACCTCTGGACAGACCTGGCAAACCCAAGCGTGTAGTGCGGGTGAACTGGGAACGTTTGGAGGAGTCCTCTGTCCGGAAGGACTTCAACTCCCACCTCCGGCGGGACTTCTCTGCCATCCCTGTGGAGGTTGGGGACATTGAACAGAAATGGGCAATGTTCAAATCCTCTATTGCTAAAGCTGCAGATGCGAGCTGTGGCCAGAAGGTCTTAGGTGCCTCAAGGGGCGGTAACCCTCGAACACCCTGGTGGACAGTGGTGGTCAGGGAAGCCGTCCGACTGAAGAAGGAGTCCTACCGGGGTATGTTATCCCAGGGGACTCCGGAGGCAGTTGCAAGGTACCGACGGGCCCGAAGGGCAGCGGCCGTGGCTGTGGACGAGGCTAAGCAGAGGGTGTGGGAGCAGTTCGGGGAATCCATGGAGAAGGACTATCGGGCGGCACCAAAGCTGTTCTGGAAGACCATACGGCACCTCAGGAGGGGGAAGCAGGGAACCATCCAAGCTGTGTACGGCAAGGATGGGACTTTGCTGACTTCAAGTGAGGAAGTCGTGGGGCGTTGGAAAGAGCACTTTGAGGAACTCCTGAACCCAAATACATCAGACACACCCTCCCTGATAGGAGCAGGGCCTGAGGATGATGGGGGATCGACGTCGATCTCTCGGAGTGAAGTCACTGAGGTAGTTAGACAACTCCACAGTGGCAAAGCTCCGGGGGTTGACGAGATCCGTCCAGAAATGCTGAAGGCTCTGGGTTTTGATGGGCTGTCTTGGTTGATACGCCTTTTCAACATTGCGTGGAAGTCTGGGACAGTGCCGAGGTAGTGGCAGACTGGGGTGGTGGTTCCCCTTTTCAAAAAGGGGGACCAGAGGGTGTGTGCTAATTACAGGGGTATCACACTACTCAGCCTCCCTGGGAAAGTTTACGCCAAGGTACTGGAAAGGAGGGTCCGGCCGATAGTCGAACCTCAGATTCAAGAGGAGCAATGTGGATTCCGTCCTGGTCGTGGAACAACTGACCAACTCTTTACGCTTGCGGGAATCCTGGAGAGGGCCTGGGAGTATGCCTATCCAGTCTACATGTGTTTTGTGGATTTGGAGAAGGCGTATGACCGCGTCCCTCGGGAGATCTTGTGGGAGGTGCTGAGGGAGTACGGAGTGAGGGGAACCCTGCTGAGGGCCATCCAATCTCTGTACAACCAAAGCGAGAGTTGTGTCCGGGTGCTTGGATGTAAGTCGGATCCGTTTCCAGTGGGGGTTGGTCTCCGCCAGGGCTGCGCTCTGTCACCTATCCTGTTTGTGATTTTCATGGACAGGATTTCTAGGCGGAGTCGTGGCCATGGCGGAGAGGGTATACGTCTCGGGGGGCTAAAGGTTGCGTCACTGCTGTTTGCAGATGATGTGGTCCTGATGGCACCTTCGGTTCGTGACCTTCAGCTCTCACTGGATCGGTTCGCAGCCGAGTGTTCAGCGGCTGGAATGAGGATCAGCATCTCCAAATCTGAGGCCATGGTTCTCAGCAGGAAACCGATGGTTTGTACTGTCCGGGTAGGGGACAGGACTCTGTCCCAGGTGGAGGAGTTTAAGTATCTTGGGGTCTTGTTCACGAGTGAGGGAAAGATGGAGAAGGAAATCAGCCGGAGAATCGGAGCAGCTGGGGCAGTATTGCAGTCTCTCTGCCGCACTGTTGTGACGAAACGGGAGCTGAGCCAGAAGGCAAAGCTCTCGGTCTACCGAGCTATCTACATTCCTACTCTCACCTATGGTCATGAAGTGTGGGTAATGACCGAAAGAATAAGATCGCGGATACAAGCGGCCGAAATGAGTTACCTCAGAAGGGTGGCTGGCATCTCCCTTAGAGATAGGGTGAGAAGTGCAGTCACCCGAGAGAGACTCGGAGTAGAGCCGCTGCTCCTTCGCTTGGAAAGGAGCCAGCTTAGGTGGTTCGGGCATCTCGTGCGGATGCCTCACGAGCGTCTCCCTAGGGAGGTCCTCGTTGCACGTCCCACTGGGAGGAGGCCCTGCGGCAGGCCAAGGACCAGATGGGGGGATTACATCTCCTCTCTGGCCTGGGAACGCTTCGGGATTCCCCAGGAGGAAGTCGCAAATGTTGCTCTGGAGAGGGAAGTCTGGGGGTCTTTGCTGGAGCTGCTGTCCCCGCGACCCGATTCCGGATAAGCGGTTGAAGATGGATGGATTGAACTTCGAAAGCGAAAATCGCCACCGAAGCATCGTTCCGCGTGAGTCATTTCATCGTTAAAAACAGAAGTCCTTCCAAGACAGAGAGATGGTAAGAGAGGCATTCGTTGAAGCATTGTTTCGAGACTTTAAAAATAAGGCAGAAATATAAGTTCTGGAACTTACTCACAGTGGAAAAGTACCCCAACATGTGGAAATGTGCTACCTCCTTGACTGGATTTTTCGGCTCCACTTATTTATGTGAGTCAGCCTTTTCCCACATGAGGATCACAAAATCCAAGAATCGTTCCACCATGACTGATGAACATTTGGAAGTGTGCTTGAGGCTGGCTCTCAGCAGCTGACTGATTCCATCCAGTGCAAGTCATCAGAGTAAGGTAATGACAAAAAATTTACAGAGTTAATTGTGTTGTTCAACATGGACTCATTCAGTTTTGCAAGGTACATTAACATACATAATTATAGGTAGAATTAACTGAAATTCAAGTATTTATTTTATATATATATATATATATATATATATATATATATATATATATATATATATATATATATATATATATATATATATATATATACATATAAATAAAATATATACTTGACTTTCAGTGAATTCTAGCTGTATATATTTATATATATATATATATAATGTATTTTATTATATATATATATATATATATATATATATATATATATATATATATATATATATATATATATATATATATATATATATATATAAATGAAATAAATACTTGAATTTCAGTGTTCATTTATTTACACATATTCACACACATAACACTCGACTCATTGTTGTATTTGAAAGTGCAATGCTTTGTAGCCAGTAGCACAGCCTTTGAAGGAGCATTGGTATGGGCAGTGTAATATTCTGGGTTGGAGTCAATAACCAGGCGAGGTGATGAAGTTACATCTCTTTACTTCATACTTCAGAACCGCCTCCCATACTTGCCGTCAGTGTGCGCAATACAACGTAAACCGTTGGCCAACCAAAAAGTAACCACAGAACACTATACCCAACATTCCCCAGGAGATGGCAACAAACAACTTAGATCACTCTATTACAGGCAGCATCTGTGAAATTTAATTTGCAGGAAAGGAGTGAGTTTAGGGTTGAATTGTCCATCCTCGTTCTATTCTCTGTCACTCGTCGTCGCCATGACTGTCTCTTCTTCATTCTTCTGCTTCGTCTCCTTCTTGTTGTGTGTGCAGTTGTGCACTCGCCAAAAGCCGTAGATGTTATAACGTGACTGGGCCGTCACGTTGTTTATATGAAGGAAAAGCGGACATGACGACAGGCTGTCCTCACTCAGGAGGGGGCGTGCCTTAAGTCCGGCTGGAAATCGGGAGAAATTCGGTAGAATGGTTGTCCCGGGAGATTTTCGGGAGAGGCACTGATATTCGGGAGTCTCCCGGAAAATTCGGGAGGCTTGGCAAGTAGGCCCCCTGCTACCCCCTCAAACCCCCATCTCCCGAATTCGGAGGTCTCAAGGTTGGCAAGTATGACCTCTTGCCTGGTATACTTGCTCGCCCCGATATAAACTATTTGCTTGCATAACAGGATTGCTATTGTGACATCCAATGGACACTTTTAGAACAGCATTTAAAAATGCAGTTCAGTTTTACACTTAGTAAACTCATCTCGCGGGCCGGATCGAACCTGTTGGCGGGCCTGACCCGGCCCTTGGGCCGCATGTTTGACATCCCTGGATTAATATCAGGAAGCTAACATGCTAGCTCTTCTATTTTTATGAACGGCCTTTCTACAGGCCAGGCGGAAGGAAGATTCGAGTTATTACAAACGAATAGATAAAAAAATACAACGACACAAATGGTTAGGTTGTCACATATAAATGTACCTCATCGTCAGAGAGCACCTGCACGTTGTTGTCCTCGCTCCCTGACTCTTCTTGTGGACTCTTCTTCATTGAGGCACCGATAACTTTCTTCATTTCACTCACTGTAGCGTCAACCATTTGCTGCACAATGGACACCACACGCACCTCCAAGTCTGACATTATGAAACAAAAACCTCACTAACTTAAAGCCACACTCAATACAATAACTATGATATGGCTAATGTATTAGCTAGGAAGGAAGCGCCGCTCAACACAAACCAGGAAGTGACGTTTTTTTGCTCTGTGTTATCAAACCAAAAGCACGTTTTAGGTTATAATACCCATGTTCGTAATGTATGACATCAAGTTTAAAATAATATTACTATGCATGTCACCAAAGTTAAAACAAAGTCAGAAGACCGTGTCAAAAGTAATGTAAGTGTACTAATTTAAAAACGTACTGAGTTAACAACCGAAAGTAACGTCTACCACTTCCTGTTTTGTTCACGTTCGTTTAAAAAAAAAAAGAAAAAAAAAGTAACATATTTTTCGGAGTATAAATCGCACCGGAAATGCATAATAAAGAAGGAAAAAAACATATATAAGTCGCACTGGAGTATAAGTCACATTTTTGGGGGAAATGTATTTGATAAAACCCAACACCATGAATAGACATTTGAAAGGCAATTTAAAATCAATCAATGTTTATTTATATAGCCCTAAATCACAAGTGTCTCAAAGGGCTGTACAAGCCACAACGACATCCTCGGTACAGAGCCCACATACGGGCAAGGAAAAACTCACCCCAGTGGGACGTCGGTGAATGACTATGAGAAACCTTGGAGAGGACCGCATATGTGGGTAACCCCCCCCCTCTAGGGGAGACCGAAAGCAATGGATGTCGAATAAATAAATAAATAAATAAAGAATAGTGAACAACAGGCTGAATAAGTGTACGTTATATGAGGCATAAATAACCAACTGAGAACGTGCCTGGTATGTTAACGTAACATATTATGGTAAGAGTCATTCAAATAACTATAACATATAGAACATGCTATACGTTTACCAAACAATCTGTCACTCCTAATCGCTAAATCCCATGAAATCTTATACGTCTAGTCTCTTACGTGAATGAGCTAAATAATATTATTTGATATTTTACGGTAATGTGTTAATAATTTCACACATAAGTCGCTCCTGAGTATAAGTCGCACCCCCGGCCAAACTATGAAAAAAACTGCAACTTATAGTCCGAAAAATACGGTAATTATTTTGAAAATGTATTACTGGTTTAGGTTTTCACATTTTTTAATAACCTATTTAACAAATTGATGGTGTTGTGTGCCCAACTTGTCACTTATTAGTTAGTGTAAGCTTAATAATACATAGAGAAAGGTTATTGTCGTTTTCTGCCTTTTATTCCCGCTCTTACTTTCTTCACTTCCTCGTGTCATGTCCTGTGTCCCCCGCCCTTAAATTCCCCCTACAATGGTTCCGGTATTGTCCCGTGACATGAGTAACCACCAATACATGACAGATGGTGTTATTTAAATACAATTGTTCAAGATACTAAATCTAAAGTACCAGTAGAGTGGAAAAAAACAAGAAGACTTTATATGCTTAATTGTGTTTCATTGTATCCATTAAAACAAATCCAATTGTATTAACAATCCGCAAAGTATGTGAAAATACCGCCTTAACATCACAAAATAATAAAAACCACTTTGGAATAATCCGCTTCAAAAATATTCAGCAATTTTCCGGAGATTCTACGTCACTGGAGTAATGCTTCTGCACTTTGACTATGTCATCAGATCAGTCATACTGGAAATACGCAACAATTGGAAAGAGATGTGCTGTTTATCGTTCAAAGTCATTATGTAAGACAGGAACACATATGCTTGGATCGTTAATAAATAGCTAACTATTGACTAAACAGATCGAGGGTCCTCTATTGCGCCCGTTATACTCTCTAAAAACGTCCAGAAACCGCCAACAATACTCAATTTACATGCCATGACCTAAACTACCCAAATATGAGCGTTATTTCCGTTTTAAAAAGATTAAAAACGGAAACCTTGAATAAATGCTTTATGAGATATTTTGCTTCTATACGGAAACAAATTAAATTATGCTGTCATTTTTGTATAGAAACTGAAAGTAGGAGTATCAACACTTTAACACTTAATTTCAACTCAATAATTCTGATGTTACTAATGTATTAACCTGCTGAAATTTAAGCCATGCATCGCTCAACAATAAACGATCTCAGATATGAGAAGACGCAAACGTTCGATCACTTTTTGTTATTTTACAGTTGTTTTAAATGCTACCCAGCTCTCCCTTACCTGTGAAACCCTTGCTACTGGTCCACATTCTCCTAAGTCTGGCGCTGGTAACTTTACCAAAGTTTTTAAAAAAAAAAGCCATGACAGAGTCAAAACTAATTTGAATGTATTCATTTAAAACGTAGTGAGTTTATCAAACAACCGGAAATTAGGCGTACCACTTCCTGTTAGAAGCCCGCTCGTTTTTGGGAGATTAAAAAAAAAAAAAAAACATATTTATATATTGTTTTCCTGAGTCATTTAAAGTATATAAACATGTAATAATTCTGGTTAAAAAAAATGTAAAGAGCATTGTAACCTATTTTGTTTTTTTATGAACGACAGCACTTTGGAAACAACGCACAAATTGATGACGTCATGAAATGACCGTTTGCTGCGCAAACAGGATTAGAAACGGAAATCTTAAATCGATGTCATCCCTGCGATTTCAATTAGATGAAGATGTAATAATTTTGGACTCCCTGGTATAATTTTTAAATTTGTATAGTACACCATTTTTTAACAAACAGCAGCACTCCTTAAACGCATACAAATTGATGACGTCATAAAAATGAAAAACAGGATTAGAAACTGGAATCTTGACTCAATGTTTAAAAGTGAGATATTTTGAACCTACAGTACAATCTAATCACATTTTGTTGAATAGAAACTAGAAGTAGGACTAATTTATTTCGGGTTTAGATCAAAGGGAACACAATACAACAGTAAAATATCATGTTTCATTTATTAGGAGGTGAGCGTAAGCATCATATTTATATTAGGGCTGTCAAAATTAATGAGTTAACTCATGTGATTAATCACAAAAAATATTGCATGAATCATGTACACACTTAAGATTAATTATGCAATTTATCTTGAGTGTACAAGCTCTTTTACCTTAACGGCAATACGGTCAGTGATCAGATCAATGCATACGTCACTACGAAAATGAGTGAGGAGACTCCGACTGGTGTGCTCGCTGGCACATTTCACCCCAAAATGTAAACTGTTGTGTGCAAATAAATGACTTGTGTCCAAGTACAACGTTCCTCGGTAACATTCTGACAATTACATTTCATTTGTATACAAATATGGAGGTTTTGGGCCAATTTTAGTATGCATGCCTGTAATCACCTGTGATTGATCCAAATTCCAAAATGTGATTAATCATAATTAATCCAAATTCCAAAATGTGATTAATCAAAATTAATCCAAATTCCCAAATGTGATTAATCATGATTAATCCAAATTCCAAAATTTGATTTATCTTGATAAATCCAAATTCCAAAATGTGATTAGTCATGATCAATCCAAATTCCAAAATGTGATTAATCATGATTAATCCAAATTCCAAAATTTGATTTATCATTATAAATCCAAATTCCAAAATGTGATTAGTCATGATCAATCCAAATTCCAAAATGTGATTAATCATAATCAATCCAAATTCCAAAATGTGATTAATCACGATTAATCCAATTTCAAAAATTTGTGATTAGTCACGATTAATCCAAATTCCAAAATGTGATTAATCACGATTAATCCAAATTCCCAAATGTGATTACTAATGATTAATCCAAATTCCAAAATTTGATGTATCATGATAAATCCAAATTCTAAAATATGATTAGTCATGATCAATCCAAATTCCAAAATGTGATTAATCACGATTAATCCAAATTCCCAAATGTGATTAATCACGATTAATCCAAATTCCCAAATGTGATTAATCATGATCAATCCAAATCCCAAAATGTGATTAATTATGATTGATCCAAATTCTAAAATGTGATTAATCATGATTAATCCAAATTCCAAAATGTGATTAATCATGATTAATCCAAATTTCAAAATGTGAATAATCATGATTAATCCAAATTCCAAAATGTGATTAATCATTTGCCAGCCCTAGTAAAAATATTGAATCACGTGTAGGAGGTCACCAGCGTGTTCTGGGCGCAGGCGTGTCTCTTGAGCAAATTCCAAAATGTGATTAATCATGATTAATCCAAATGCCAAAATGTGATTAATCATGATTATCCAAATTCCAAAATGTGATTAATCCAAATTCTAAAATGTGATGAATCATTTGCCAGCCCTAGTAAATATATTGAGTCACATGTACGAGGTCACCAGCGCGTTCTGGGCGCAGGCGTGTCTCTTTAGCTGCCTGGAGTCGGAGAAGCCGAGCCCACAGGTGTGGCAGACGTAGGGCCGCTCCCCCGTGTGCACCTGCATGTGGAACTTGACGTGGCCGAGCTGCCGGAAGCGCACGCCGCACACCTCACACTGGTACGGCTTCTCGCCCGTGTGGATCCTCAGGTGTCGGCGGTAGTTGGTGTAGACCCGGAAGGCCTTCCCGCACTGCTCGCACCTGTGAGGCTTCTCGCCTGTGTGCTGCAGTTTGTGCGACTTGAGGGCGTGCTGGATGATGAAGGTCTTGCCGCACACGTCGCAGGCGTAGGGCCGCTCCCCCGAGTGCGTCCTCAGGTGGTAGTCGAAGGTGGCTTTGTAGAGGAAGGCCTTGCCGCACACGTGGCAGCTGTACGGCGTGCGGCCCGCGTGCACCTGCTCGTGTTTCTTGAGGGAGGCCGCCGAGTGGAAGCCCCGCTGGCAAGTCTGGCAGGTGAACGGCGTCACCTCCACCGTGGTCCTGTCCCGCCGGAAGATGACTGTGCGGGACGCGCGCACCCCGGCCCGCCTGCGCCCCGCCTGGCCGTGGCCGTCCCCCGGCAGGTGGATCAGCTGCTGGTGCTTCTGCAGCTGGCAGTTGTAGAGGAAGGTCTTCCCACAGAGGTCGCACATGAAGGTCTTGGAGGCGCCGTGGAGCAGCATGTGGGCTTTCAGCTTGTCCTGCACGAAGCTCACGCCACACACGTGGCATTTGAACGGCCGCTCTCCCGTGTGGATGCGGGAGTGCCGCTTGAGGTTCTGCCGCAGTGTGAAGCCGGCGCCGCACGTCTCGCACGTGAACATCTTCCCCCGGTGCACGGCCATGTGCGTGCCCAGCGAGCGCTTCTTGGCGAAGGCCTTGCCGCACACGCCGCACTTGTGAGGATACTCGCCCGTGTGGACGCTACGGTGGCCGCGCAGCGCCACGGCGTAGCGGAAGCCCTCGCCGCACTCCTCGCACTTGTGCGGCTTGTCGGCGCTGTGGACCACGCGGTGGGCCTGCAGGCGCTGGCGGCTCTTGAAGGCCTTGCCGCAGGTGGCGCAGGCGAAGGGCCGGGCGTCTCGGTGGACCAGTTCGTGGGACTTGAGGAGCATCTTGCTCTTGAACGCCTTCTCACAGAGGGCGCACGCGAAGCTCTGCCGCTCCCTCTCCTCGTGCCGCAGCAGGTGGCGCTCCAACGTGGCCGCATTGCGGAAGGTCCTGGGGCAGCGGGGGCAGGTGGAGGGCTCCTTGTGGGTGTCCGCGTGCTTCGTCAGGTGAAGCTGGCGGCTGAAGCTCTTGCTGCACACGTCACATTCAAAGACCTTCTTCTGGACCGCAGCTTGGAGACGCTCAGTGGGCGGGGTCGTGACGACATCACCTGCAGAAGTATTGCATGAATGAGTAAAGGACATGGAATCATCTTTGCGTTTAATTTCTGCAGCACCTCACCTTCTGGTGTGCTGGACGATGATGTCACCTCCTCAGTCTGGTCTGCAACATCTGAATTGAACCTCATGTTGAATTTACTCTCTTGATATTTTGTTGAGCTTTTATTCGTGGTGTCCCGATCTAATATGAATATCTGATATTGATGCGATATCAGCAAAAAACAAGTATCCGATGGTATCGCCTTGATTCTACAGTTGTGCTCATAAGTTTACATACCCTGGGAGAATTTATTATTTCTTGGCCATTCTTCAGAGAATATGAATGATAACACAAAAACCTTTCTTCCACTCATGCCTAATGGTTGTGTGAAGCTATTTATTGGCAAACAACTATGTTTACTCTTTTTAAATAAAATCACAAAAGAAAGTACCCAAATGACTGTAAATAATAAATAAAATAATGAACGGTTTCATCCAACTGAAACAGTTGAAGTATTAAAATGTTTGGCTCCACCGGGAATCATGAGCTCCCCAAAAAATGAAAAATTAAAAATATCCCAGATTACCCAGAATTCCGGGACATTTTTCCCATTGAAGATGAATGGGCCAATTCTCCAACATGCACAATTCCCACATTTCTCAACCGGTTCGAACCGTTCCACCATCCACACACTCCACTCACCTTGGACAATCAAACTACTATTTCCCAAGTTCAAAACAATTCTAGGAATTCCCAGTTTCTCACACCCCTATTTTCACCACTTCCTGGAAAGTTTTCACAGTCCACATTCCTTCGACGATGTTTGACTATTCCACCTTCAAATCATTTTTCTTAGTTGGGACAACAAAAGTTATCATTTTTTTGGTAGGAAATCACGGTTTTCCTCAAAATTCCAGGAATTCCGAAATACCCATTCTCAATTCAAACTGTTACTACGTCAACATTTTTCAACCGGTTCCAAAAATTCCAACACCAACCCATTCATATTATCTAGGACGGGCCTGGGCCATTATTTTCACTTGGGGGGCCAAATTTAGAGAAAAAATGTGTCTGGGGGCCAGTATATCTATTTTTAGGAACACTAATACAAAAGCTCACAATAATGTCTGATTGAAAGCTAAAAAACGTTATGACAGACCGCCTTAAAAAACAGAATGGAATTTTAAATGAGACACCCAGAATGTACATGAAAATAAAGAATGTGGGATTTACAATATTAACTATGAAAGATAAAACACTGAATATTGACAACATATGAACGTCACATCCCCTCTCGATCGATATATTTTACAATCAAGCGAAACGCAACAAAAATGCAACAAACACGGCGAAATATGAACGCGAAGGGTAAAAAAACCCCCACCTACAATCTGATATATCAGATATATCACTAAGCTTTAGGACTTTGTTGTAAATATCTCCTTCCACGTCTGTCCCTGACACCCACATTTCAGGCTGGCCGCTCTGGAAACACTCTGTGGAAACGCACCCCACCCACACTGCTTGGTGCCTCGTCTGAGCTGCTGTGACTCAGATTACCATAGCAACTAGTATATCATGCAAAAGCACAGATTCCAACCATTGAAATACTTTGTATAGTTGAAGACTTACGGTCATTAGAAAACATCACTGCACATCATAATGGCAGCTACACTTTCCATCTTAAAGATCTAAAAAAATGATTGTCTCCGGCGGGCCAGATTGAAAAGCTTAATGGGCCGCATGCGTCACTCGGGCCTTAATTTGCCCAGGTCTGATCTAAGACAATTGTGTTAGTATCAATATTTTTGAAAATTCCCGGTTTTCCCGAAATTCCAGGAAATTCCCATTCAAACAAATGGATGAATGAATAGTTCTGGAAAACATACAATCGACTGCATATGCCACATTTCTCGTCCGATTCAAAGCGTTCCAACATCCACACACTCCACTCAACCTGGACATTCACGCTTTTCAGTTCAACTCACGCGTGTCAAGGGTTCGGCGGCCATAGGGCATTCACACACAACTGCAAACTCTAGTCTGATATCATGCCCGATACAAGCAGTCCTGCAGCGTGTTCACTTGTGCAAAGTTAACATCGAAATGTTCTACAATAAACACACAACTTCTTCTATTTTACTAAAGTCATTTGCAAAAGGTAAACATGGTACACTACAGGCTACTAGGAACTGGCAGCTACACAACAGCCAAGCACACAATAGCACACATGCTAAACATACGTAATCTTAATTCAGTGCTTCTCAACTCATTTCTGTTACGCCTCGTAAAAAGAAGAAAACATTTTGTGCGCCCCCCACTGTAAATAGTACAGTGTTGGCGCTAGGCATTTTCAAAATGGGGTCCCAGGGACCCCAATCAAGTCATAAAAATGGGGTCCCAGAGTAAATTTTTGGGGTCCCACTTTTTTGTAACCGTTTTGAAAACAAATGATAAATGTATGCATTATCCTGTTATATCTCACATTCTATATTGTGTTTTGGAAAAAGGTTGTCAGAAACATTACAGGGTATTCTAGTAAAATATGCAGAGATAAGATGTGTCAGTATCAAAATGTTACTTGAAATAAATTTTAGGCAGCAGCAAAGTGGTCGTTTGGGTAGATTTTAGCTTTGTAAAGGGTATTTTACCAAGTAAACCGTACAGTAGGTACTTGATTTTGATATATGTAATGCTCATAAGGGTATTCTAGTAAAATATGCAGAGATGAGATGTGTCAATATCAAAATATTACGTTGAATCACTTTTTGTCAGGCAGTATTACATTTAATGAAAATGTTACATACCGTATTTTTCGGAGTATAAATCCCTCCGGAGTATAAGTCGCACCGGCCGAAAATGCATAATAAAGAAGGAAAAAAAACATATATAAATCACACTGGAGTATAAGTCGCATTTTTGGGGGAAATGTATTTGATAAAACCCAACACCAAGAATAGACATTTGAAAGGCAATTTAAAATAAATAAAGAATAGTGAACAACAGGCTGAATAAGTGTACGTTATATGAGGCTTAAATAACCAACTGAGAACGTGCCTGGTATGTTAACGTAACATATTATGGTAAGAGTCATTCAAATAACTATAACATAGAGAACATGCTATACGATTACCAAACAATCTGTCACTCCTAATCGCTAAATCCCATGAAATCTTATACGTTTAGTCTCTTACGTGAATGAGCTAAATAATATTATTTGATATTTTACGGTAATGTGTTAATAATTTCACACATAAGTCGCACCTGAGTATAAGTCGCACCCCCGGCCAAACTATGAAAAAAACTGCGACTAAAAGTTCGAAAAATACGGTAGTTTGAACTTACATCCGTCAGCAGACGCCATATGGAGGAGCTAAAAACTACAGCGTGGCTGACGGGGAAAAGATGCAGTCGAAGTGGAGGTACGTAAGTAAGACCCGCCTACAAAACGGCGCAACCAGAAAGCATCTTAAAGAAGGTCTGTAAAACATAATCAATGCAACATTTTGACCAAAGAACCACCATTACATGTTATGTACACCTCAAGGAAGTGTTTTAAATGTAAAAAAAAAAAAATCATATGACCCCTTTAATGAATTATTGTGGCCGCTAGGTGTCGCCAAAAACAATTAGCGCGCCACTTCAGCGGAAAAACGCTTAAGTCCATTCCAGACAATTAATTATAAATTTGTTAGTGTTTGGCATATCTACTATTGTTCTCTGTTGGACTAATTTTACGTGATAAAGCCTTTTCTAATGTTCCACACTACAAAATAATAAAAGTATATTGTATGATTTGTGCTGATATCGTATCGGATTAACATCAGTATCAGCCACTACTCAAGGCTCCAATATGGGTATCGTATTGGAAGTGAAAAGGTTGTATCGGGACACCTCTAGTTTTACTGCACCTCACATTCAAATATTTCAACACGCACCTTCATCTTGTCCACCGTCTCCATCAGCAGCCGCCGACTCTTCCTCGGCTGATTTGACCAGCGTCCCAAAGGGCTTCAAGGTGAAGATCCATCCGGTCTGCTCGTTCAGTACAGGGCATCCATTCAGAACATTTTCTCTCCACGTTCTGGCGTTGTCAAAGTTGTCCGTCAGGGCCTTCAGCTCGCATTCCAGCTGACACACCTTGTCCCTCAGCGCCAGCTTCTCCTTGTTCTCCGCCGCAAACAGCTGCTGGAAAACGGCGGCGATCTTTCTGCTGGCCTCCCGAGCCAACGTGTCCACCGCTTTGTCCAATCCTGGCTAAATAGGGAAAACGTTTCATTATGTGACGCAAGTAAGCAATGTTCCATCCACACGTTTTGATAAAAAGCTTCAATGAGAGTGTCAATAACAGACATTCTTACCAAACTATTACAACAAACATTCAGGGCTCGAATTTAACCACGGCAACTGCGGCAAAAGCCCTGTCATTTTCCATCATGCCCTAAAAAAATTACCAAAATTTGCGGCAAGAACATGCACTGCAAAAACTGAAATCTAAGTAAGAGTAAATATCTCAAATAAGGGTGATATTTGCTTATTTTCTGTCTGATAAGATAATTCTTCTCACTAAGCAGATTTTATGTGAGAGTGTTTTACTTGTTTTAAGTGTTTTGGTCCTAAATGATCTCAGTAAGATATTACAGCTAGTTGCTGAGATGTTATGACCTATATTGAGTAAAACATGCTTGAAACTAGAATATCAACTGTTGCAAAGCTGTGTCATCAACACTCACAAGTATAAAACTACTTTTTTTAAGTAATAATTTCTTATATCAAGCATGAAAAAAAAAATTCATGACTTTGACACACTTGTGTCTCATAATTAAAACAGATGACAGCCAAATTGACTTTGCTGTTTTATTTTCAATGAAACAATAGAAAATAGGTACTTATATAGTAGTACAGTTGGCAGAGTATAGTAAACTGACAGTTAATATTTAAACATTTACCATGTGACATTTCTAACAATTTGGAACAGAAATAATTCATGTACATTCAGATACATTTTTCAAAATTACAATTTTAAAAAATTGTGGCCAGGGGCCAGGCAGTATATATGCGCACTAATTGACTGAAAGAGCACGCACTTGGTGCGATGATGTCATGTTATCGATGGAAAAATGCATTTTTAGACCATATGATTTGCTTGAGCGGCTAGGAGACCCCGAGAGTAACAAGCCTTGTTGCCTTTCCATTAAGAACAATAAAATAGTTTTTAGTATAAGTTTGCTGGTTTCAAGAAATGTAATGCCGAGCGCATATCATTATGTCACGATAATGGCACTAGCATTTACTTAATTTTCTTGTTCTATTGGCAGATAATTTTCCTTAGTTCAAGTAAAATACCCCTAATTTTTTTTTTCTTGTTTCTGAACACTGACTTTTTGCAGTGTGCCGTGACCAGCCTTGACTTTTTACTTGTTAATGGACGAGGGATTTAACAATAAACGGTATAATGATAATTCGCAATAAAATTCCCGATGGTTAGTGATACTATTTTTTTAATTACCGAAACCCCGTCATTTATTAATGCATTTTAAGCAACACGAAGTCAGGCGCATGAGCACTAGCGTCGTTTGGCTTGATAATAATGGCGGACTAACGACATAGACTTTGCTCGGGCGATTTCCCCTCTGACTACACGGAGCCAAGTGCTTGGTTTAACGTAATTTTCCCTCGCTTCTCAGCGTACTGCTGTGTTTAGATGGAGACAGGTGTGGACAATGGCAACACGGTGGCACAGGAGTTAGTGAGTCTGCCGATGGTCCTGGGTTCGATCCTGCGCTCGGGATCTTTCTGTGTGGAGTTTGCATGTTCTCCCCGTGACTGCATGGGTTCCCCCCGGGTACTCCGGCTTCCTCCCACCTCCAAAGACATGCACAAATAGTCCCTAGTGTGTGAATGTGAGTGTGAATGTTGTCTGTCTATCTGCGATGAGGTGGCGACTTGTCCAGGGTGTACCCCGCCTTCTGCCTTAATGCAGCTGAGATAGGCTCCAGCACCCTCTGCGACCCCAAAAGGATGGATGGATGTCTCATGGTTAATTACGCCCTCCAAACCGCTAGATGGCGCTAATGTCATGTAGCGCAATGAGCAAACAGCCGCCGTCTGGTCGTCATGAAAATATCCTGTACGTTAAATAAGATAGTAATCTTCGGCCAAGAGCTCTGGCAGACAACACTAAACTATAAATAACTAATTAAATATGAAGGTCACTTAACTTCGCCACGGTAACTTTAGCTCGCTCGGCTACATGACCAGGCGCCATCTTGGTTATGATCGTTTCTAACAACAATTGTCCAGTCTCTTTATAATGGAATATCTCTGTACAACTTCAAACATATATGCCATTCTTAAACGCGTCAATTAAAATTATACATGAACAAAAGTATACAATAACACAAATTAAACTGTTTACCTTCACTCTCAAACATGATTGATCCGTGGAAGTGCCCTCTTTTGTAGGTCCGAGTAAGTCCAGAGAACCGTGAATAACAGTCTCCAAAATTAATTTGGTTTGCGAATAAAATACCAAACTCTGTGACATTTTCACGTCAGATTTATTGCAAACGGTCTGACATGACAGAGGAGAGCAGAGGGGACTTCTTAGCCGGCTACTTGCAAACGAACACCACAACCGGAAGTGCAAGCAACACAACGTTCATTTCAAAATAAAATATTTGTGTCTTCGATCATGCTCTGTAAGAGCAGCAAGACAACGCACAGACAAACGTAATATACCCCCAAAAAACGGTGAATATATCACAAGTAGTTCATTCAAAGTAGTTTAAAAATGAGATATTTGTCAGTTTCGAGTGAGAACTTTAAAGATATTTTTGGCGTGAAAGACTTAGCATGAGAGTGTTTTTTTTAGACATGATGCAAGATAATCTACATTTCTGATGAGTGTAAAAGCACAGTAAGTGTTCAGACATGTTCCTGTCTAGCGGAAGGAGATGAAGCAGCGTGCGGGAGGACCCTCACACATCCTGCGGGAGGACACCCACACATCCTGCGGGAGGACCACCACACATCCTGCGAGAGGACCCCCACACATTCTGCGGGAGGACCCTCACACATCCTGCGGGAGAACCCCAACATATCCTGCGGTAGGACCCCCACACATCCTGCGGGAGGACCCCCACACATCCTGCGGGAGGACCCTCACACATCCTGCGGGAGGACCCTCACACATCCTGCGAGACGACCCTCACATATCCTGCGAGACGACCCTCACATATCCTGTGGCGCGGCGCAGCTGTGCTTCTTGAGCTGCCGCGAGTCGGAGAAGCCGCGTCCGCACTGCTGGCAGGAGTAGAGCTTCTGGCCCGTGTGGACCTGCAGGTGGGACTTGAGCTGGTTGGACTGGTGGAACTTCCTCTGGCAGAAGCTGCACTCGAAGGGCTTCTCCCCCGTGTGGATGCGCACGTGTCGGTAGAAGTTGCCGTCGGTGCGGAAGGCCTTCCCGCACTGGTTGCACTTGTACGGCTTCTCGCCCGTGTGAATGCGCTCGTGCTGCTTGAGGCTCCCGGCCTGGAAGAAGCCCTTGCCGCACACCTCGCACACAAAGGGCTTCTCTCCCAGGTGGCTCCTCTGGTGGTAGCGGAAGGAGTATTTGTTGTGGAAAGCTTTGTCGCACAGCTCGCAGTTGAACTCCTTCTGCTCGCTGTGGCTTTTCTCGTGCAGCTTGAGCGAGCAGGCGGCGCTGAAGCTGCTCAGGCAGATCTTGCAGCTGTAGGGCTTGACCAGCAGCTTGCTCCTCTGCGCGGCCGGGAACTTCTTGGGCTTGCCGTCGGCGTGCACGTACTTGAGGTGGATCTGCAGGCGGCAGTTGAAGAGGAAGGTCTTTCCGCACAGGTCGCACATGAAGGGCTTCCTGGCGCCGTGCACCAGCATGTGCGACTTCAGCTTGTTGTTGTCGGAGAAGGTCTTGTTGCAGTCCTGGCAGCCGAAGGGCTTCTCGCCCGTGTGGATGCGCAGGTGTCTCTTCAGGTTGTTGTTGAGGCTGAAGCTGGCGCCGCACACGTGGCAGGTGAACGGCTTCTCGCCCGTGTGCACGGCGCTGTGGCGCTTGAGCGCCGTGCCGGTGCGGTACGGGCGCTTGCACACCTCGCACACGAATGGCGTGACGCCCGTGTGCTTCCTCTTGTGCACCGTCAGCGAGTGGGCGTACTTGAAGGTCTCCTCGCAGTCGGGACATTTGTACTTCTTGTCGCTGGTGTGCACCATCTGGTGGAAGCGCAGCGTGTCCTTGCTCTTGAACTCCTTGCCGCAGGTGGCGCAGCTGAAGGGCCGCTCCTCCGAGTGGACCACCATGTGACCCCGCAGCTGCACGCGGGTCTTGCACGCCTTGTCGCACAGCGGACACTTCAGCATCTCCTTCCACTTCTCGTGGCGCAGCAGGTGGTTCTCCAGCGACTGGCCCACGCGGAAGGTCTTGCCGCAGTGCTGGCAGGTGTAGGGCTTGGGCTGCTGGTGGCGCTTGTGGCACTTGAGGTGGTTCTGCAGCGACTGGTCCTTGCGGTACGAGCGCTTGCACAGCGGGCACGGGAAGGGCAGCGGCGTCTTGGACTCTTCGTGACGCAGGAGGTGGTTGTCCAAAGACTTCTGCTCCAGGAAGCTCCTCCCGCACTGCTCGCACGGGAACGGCCTCTTGTGGAGCGCCTCGTGCTTCTTCAGGTCGGCTCGCCAGTAGAAGGCGGCGTCGCACTCGTCGCAGAAGAACCTCTTGATGGGCCGCGGCTCTTTCTTCCTGAGCCGTCGCCCTTCCGCCTGATCACAGTTCACCTCGTCTATGCTCCTGTCAGGTGACTCTGAGAGAGAAGATGCAAAGTCAACAACTTCAGTTTCTTCTGAGTTAATCCGAACCTCTTAAGTCAAACACGGCGGTAGATTTCTTTCTTTTTGTCAATACAGTCGTCCCTCGCCACATGGCGCTTTATATACTGCACCGTGGTGGATTTTGGGGGAATATCTTTTGTTTTTTTAAGCATATTCTATACATTACACTGCAAAAACTGAAATCTAAGTAAGAGTAAATATCTCAAATAAGGGTGACATTTGCTTATTTTCTGTCTGATAAGATAATTCTTCTCACTAAGCAGATTTTATGTTAGAGTGTTTTACTTGTTTTAAGGGTTTTGGTCCTAAATGATCTCAGTAAGATATTACAGCTTGTAGCTGAGATTTGATGACCTATATTGAGTAAAACATGCTTGAAACTAGAATATCAACTGTTGCAAAGCTGTGTCATCAACACTCACAAGTATAAAATGTATTTTCTAAAGTAATAATTTCTTATTTCAAGCATGAACAAAAAAATCATGACTTTGACACAATTGTGTCTCATAATTAAAACAGATGACAGCCAAATGGACTTTGCTTTTTATTTTCAATGAAACAATAGAAAATACATACTCATATAGTAGTACAGTTGTTATTAGTGAGAATATACTTATTTTAAGGTATTTTTGGGTTCATTGAGGTTAACTCATTTTACTTGTTTTGGAAAGTCTTGACAAGCCGAATTTTGTTGTTCTATTGGCAGATAGTTTTGCCTAGTTCAAATAAAATACTCCTAATTTTTGTATTTTTTTTTCTTGTTTTTGAACACTGACTTTTTGCAGTGTATACATATCATATTATATAATAATATTATTACACACATATATACATATATATTACGGGTGCAAAAAAAAATCTATTTTCAAATGAAACGCGATTCTTCTTTGTAACAATTCTTACCGGTAATCTATTAAAAAACAAAATCTAAAATTGATTTAAAAAACAAAACAAAACATTAAATATCATTTTTATTATTAATCTGTCCTGCGCAGCCACCCAGGCAAATCATATTGTTGATGTCGATGCCCATATTTGCTGTACAGATTTACGTGTGACACTTCTCTTGTTGCCTTATTTGTATTTGACCTTTTTAAATGTTTAAGTAGAATTTTATCAAACAAAACCAGTTTTCTTTGAAAATAACCCATAATAACCCATTGTTATTAAAAAAAAAAAGCATTGATTTTGAATCGAGAATTGTTTTGAATCAAGAATCGATTCTAAATCGATTAGTTTCCCCCAAGAATCAAATCGTGTCGTCCCTAAAGATCCACAGCCCTAATATATATTATCCAATATTCTACCTATTATATTATTATCAATCATACTTAATTTTATGATATTTTACATATTAAGTTATGTTTATCTGTATTTCTCAAGATAGTTAGTTTACTAACAGTAAAGGTGCTGTTACTCCTATGCCTCTCACGCTCTTTCCCCCACAAATGAATGATAAATAATATTATTTATGTTTCTTGAATAAACTGTCACTGAAATCTAAGTGCAAATGAAAATACAGCTTCACCACTTTAGTCGCAATTTTTGCGCTTTAAGAAACTTCTTTTTGTTTGTTTGATATTGTCATTACTGCCACAAGTGGTGGAAAAGTGTATTACAACTGAGTACCGCTGCTGCCCATACGGACCACATCTGATATAGATATTTTTGGGCGGTCCTCAAGGGGGCGCTCAGTGATATGGTCCATACTACTGTGGTAAGATGGATATTTTTTTCTTCCCAAAAAATATTTTGTCCTTTTTTGTTATTGTTTACAACCGCTGGAAATAAGTTCCTAGACACAAGAGGGCTTCAAAGGAAACGATCTAAATCAGAGCTGATCGTATGATATCATTTAAATATTTAATTGATATTGTTGCATCCCCATTTTGTGGTTTTGTCTGATTATTATTGTGATAAAAAACTGAAACATTCGATTATTTGAAAATTTTAAGTATCAGCATTGGTTTGACAAATACTGCCCTTGTAACTACTTGGTATTGGATCCATACCCACATTTGTAGTATCACCAGGGGCGGATTAAGAAATTTTGGCCCCCTGGGCCTGACATGGTCTTGGCCCCTCAACCCCCCGCGCGTGTGGGCGCACACACACGCACGCACTATGCAAGAAATACTGTATACTGTGAACAGACATGCACACTGTACTGTACAGAAGAGTGCACATACTGCACACACACTATTAGGTATACCACACAGACACTGACAAGCACAGGTTTCACACAGACACAGGGGGAGGGGATAAATGGCCTAAAAATAAACATTTTTGAAAATGATTACGCCCACTTCAGTGATGGTGCATTGGGTCATTTGAGAGATATTATGTATTGGAAGTTGGTAGCTATCATGAAATAAACCCCCCAACCCACCCAAAAAACTAAATCGGACATGATTTTTGCCCCCTTTTCCTCCCTTCTATCATTAAAAATAAAATAATATCTTAGGAAAACACATTGGCATAACGGCAGCTGTGCAGCAAATTGAGGCTCAAAGTCTGTATCTATTTGTGGTTAAGCTTGAGGAGAAGGAGAAAGGTAAAATGATAACATGCATCGGAGAGCACCACAAAGAAAGGTGTAGGCCAGTTCATGGTACAAGGGCTGCATGCAGGTCAAGATAGCCCATTTCCAAGAATGCTATAGTGGCTGGACAGGCACTGGACATGTCCTGAACTCAGTGTCAGACGTGGCTGCCGAATACTTGGATGAAGTGAAGCAGCTGACAGATCTCATGCTGCCCCATCTGAAGACTGTCCTGGCCAGGCAGAGGATGGATGAGGAGACCTTCCCAATGGACCCTGTCAGTGAACAGGCTAGTAACATTGATGGCACCCCTGTGCACAACATTGGGATGGAGAGACAATGTGGCAAGGTGGACTACAAACTGAAGAAGTTGGGCACACTAAACGCAGTCAATAGGTCAATAATTTTACAGAAGAGCCAGGAGCTTCAGAGGTTTCAAGGCAGCAGCACAAGCAAAAAGGGAGGTTGAACTCAACTGGAGTAAATTCATGAAGGCAAAATTCGAGAGTAGGGCAGATGAGAAACAAGAGATGGCTCAAAGAAAGGAGAGTAAGAGACTAGACATGCTGGACACACTGAAATCTTTTGATGGCCCCTTCACGATAGTGGGGAAGTTGAAAAGTTCCTTGTGGATGAAAGTCTGCACAAGAATGCAAAGCTGCAGAGAATGAAGCTTGAGGTTCAGTTTGCCAGAGAAAGCACCAAGCTTCTGCCTAAAGTCAATCCTATCTTCACAATCCAGGTGACACTTCCCAGAAATGGCAAAAGTGCAATTCTCCAAGTCATAATGGATACTTAGAATTTTATGGTGGTGGTAAGTATTCATGAAAACAGGTAGCCTAACATTAGTGAATGGGTGAATTCTGGAAATAACCTAAAAATCTTACACAGTGCACCTTTAAGCAAGGGGTTTCTTTCGTGCTTTCAATTTTGCAAAATCATCCACCACATCATTGAAGTCCAACTCTCTTGTCAGCTCACTCTCAATTGCCATTAGAGATAACACATTTAATCTTTTCTGAGTCATTCTTGTGCGCAGCTCATTTTTTACTCTTGACAAAAGAGAGAATGAGCGTTCTCCCTCACAGTTACTGACCGGTAGAGTGAGAAAAATCTGTAGCGCAATGTATGTATTAGGAAACGTAGGCTGTAGTCCAAAATGTATTATTGTTTTGAGCAGTCCTGAAGGGGTCCTCTCCTCATCAGTGTTGTTGAGCTGTATAAAAGATTTGAACTGTATAAGCTCCTGTCCAAGACTTTCATTGAGGTCAGATGGGTATGATTCAGTGAGAATCTTGGCCTTGTGAAGGACTGAAGCATTGGACTCTGTATCCAAAGAGAAAAGGACACTGAACAAATTGTTCAGATGTTTGTAGGCCTCCAGACGGTGATTAAGGCTTGAACTCAGTTGATCAATAGAGGCAATAAATGTCTCTATTTGAAACAGTTGCCTTCCCTCAAGCACAACATCTGGGGATGCTGATTCATCAGCAAACTTTTTACGTTTCCTCGTCCGTTCAGCCCTGTAAGATGGGGTGCCACCCAACATGTTTAAGGCTTTCTGCTCAAAATGATCAAATAGATCTCTTTGGGAGAGAACAAAGGTGCGCAGAGATTCCAGCAATCTAACTGCTGTACCAAGGTCCATGTCTGCTTTTTGAAGTTGCAGACTTGTGGCCTGAAATCTGGACAGAACAGTGTCCCAAAAGCCTGCCATGAAGGCCATCTCAAGTGAATCCAGCTTCCGCACTAGACTGTCAGCTTCAGTTCGTGTGTCTCGTTTCTCTGTGTCATCAGTGGAAATAACCTGTAGTGCTGCTTTTATTTTACTGTAGTTCTGCCACAGTGCTTTGGTAGATTCTGCACGGCAACTCCAACGCGTGTTGGATAAAGCTTTAAGTGTGAGATCTATGTTGGAATTGCCAAATACCCTGTCCCATCGGTGTGTGGATGCAGTTGTGAAGTTGTAAATAGACTGAATCAAGTCAAAATACTTAGAGACTTCATTTCCACATCTGTCAATGCTGTTGACTCCCACCAAATTCAAAGAGTGAGCTGCACATGGAATATAGTGTATTAATGGGTTGCTTTTCTTTAAGTGAGCCTGCAACCCATTATACCTCCCTGACATGTTGCTGGCATTATCATAAGCCTGCCCCCTGCAATTTGACAGCTCTAACCCTAGATTTTCCAACACAGACATGACACAGTTAGCCAAACTTTCACCTGTATGGCTAGTAATGGGCTCAAAACCCACAAAGCGTTCAACAACACTGCCCTCTTTGCTAACAAAACGGAATATGAATGTCAATTGGTCCACATGAGATAAATCTGGGGTTGAATCCACAATGATAGAGTAGTATTTGCTTGCTTGCAGTTCATCTGCTATAGCCTGTTTGGTTTTTGCACCCATCAATTCAATGAATTCCTCACAAATGGTGGAGGACAGATATGAGGTATTACCTCGACCCATCTGCCCAAACTTTCTGATGTGATCCTTTAGAAAGGGATCAAATTCAGCCAGGACCTCCAGAATACCAAGGTAGTTCCCATTGAGAGGAGACCCTAACGATTCATTTTTACCCCTAAATGCAAGGCCCCTTTCTGCAAGGAATTTAATGACTGCAACAACTCTTTGTAACACCTGCCTCCAATAGCTGCTCTCTGCCTGAAACTGTTTGAACAGGTCTGCATCAACTGTGGCACCTTTGGCGCGGTTCAAGACTGCTTGCATGCAGGTTATGTGCTCAGCACTTCGCTCATGTTCACCAAATCTTTCTGAGTGTTTCCAATCACAATAGCCTGTCACAAAAGAATGCGTTTTTGGGGAAAACAGTTTGCATGCAAAGCAGTAAACATTACCAGTAGAGGGAGAGTACATCAGCCACTCTCTTTGTACTCGTTGTCCATTGGGCAAGTGTGAAGTAAAATGCTCATTGTTTAGGCATCGGGTTTTGCCTCCTAGCCCACTGTTCCTCACAGAAGCTGGATAATGGCTGTGACGGTTGTGAAATGATTTTGCACCTCTTTGAATAAGAACTTCCTTCATTGACTCAGTGAGGGTCTCAGCCCATTTAGCGGGATCACTAGGTAGAGTTGTCACTGTAGATGGTGTTGAAGAAAGATTCAGCTCATTTTCTATGCTGTCCAGAGGTGCAGTGACCTCACATTCATCCGAGCAACTGGCTACTGCTGAATTGGTTGAATCATAAGCATCAGAAGCATTTGGTTCAGTGTCTACACTTGTAGTGGTCTCAGGATCTTGGGAGCTACATGCTAGCTCAGGTGCATTGCTAACCTTAGCTGAATTTGCAGTAGCATTTATAGAATTGCTTTCAGCAGATGTCTTTGTACTGAAGAAGCTGGAGATATTTGGAACACTCTCAAGTAAAACTGATTCCTTTTTTTTCTTTTCTTGCTGAATTTTTTTTCTAGCTCCTCCACTTAAACGTTTATGATCCATATTTCCCTTCTTTCTTTGCACATTGGCTCTTTGCCTATCACAACAGATAAACCAACTATGTGTGTGTGTGTGTGTGTGTGTGTGTGTGTGTGTGTGTGTGTGTGTGTGTGTGTGTGAGTTTGTTTGTGTGTTTATGATCGGTGCTGCTTCCTTCAAGTGTGTGAGGTGATTTAGAAAACTAGCAACCCAGCATCAACACTCCAAAGCAGAGAATAACAGCTTACTAGCATAGACAATTGAGAGCAGAGAATCAACTGATTCGTCTGATAGACAGCAGGAGAGCAGAGTGGTCAGTGATGATCGAATCAAGAAAATGTCTAAATGGCAAGGGAACAGACTGATTTGTACTGAGGAGAAAGAGAGAGAGAGCCAATTACAGTGAAATATATTCCAAAAGAGCCAAGTGACTAGCTGAAGGCAGGGACAAATGCCTTGGAGTGACCAACAAGAGTGCAAAGTACCAAATGGCAAAATGTGGAAAGACCAACAGGCAGATCTGCTTTTACCTCTTATCTTCACAACCAAAAAGTTGCTAAATGATGTTTTCAGTCGCTAGCCAGGTATGGCCAAAAGACGCGAAATCTAGCGGCAAAGTCGGTCAATCACACTGACAGTGAAACAAATATTTTGAAAAGATAATAATTGTACACCTTTGTGCACTTAAGTCTTCTATCTAAATATTTTCACAAAGGACACCAAGGCAGCTTGCTAGCTATGATGGGAGCAACAATGTCTGATAGACAGCAGGAGAGCAGAGTGGTCAGTGATGATCCAATCAAGAAAATGTCTAAATGGCAAGGGAACAGACTGATTTGTACTGAGGAGAAAGAGAGAGCCAAGTACAGTTAAATATATTCCAGAGCCAAGTGACTAACTGAAGGCAAAGACAACAGCCAGATACCTTAGCAGAGACCAACAAGAATTCAAAGTACCTAATAGCAAGATGGCGAGACCAACACAATAAATTGTATTAGGATTTAATTTATTAACGTTAATCTTAACAGCCAAAAAGTTGCTGAATAATGTTTGTAGTCGCTAGCCAGGTATGCCCAAAACAAGAGTCGCTAAACCTAGCAGCAAAGTTGCTTAATTGCAACACACTCTAGGATTCAGGGGAATTAAGGATAATAAAGATATTAATTGTACAACTTTTTGTACTTTTTTTCTAGTTTTTTGAGTCGCCAGCCATGTATGGCCAAAAGTCGCTAATTGAATGCCAACGTTGCTTAATCGCCAACACACTGGGACTCACTGAAGGACTGACTGAATAAAAAAGATAATTAAGATAATTGTGTACTTTTCTCTTCTGATATTTTCTGTAAGGACCCCAAGCTATCTGCAAGCAGCAATAATGTCTGACAGACAGGAGAGCAGAGTGGTCAGTGATGAATGGCAAGGGAACAGGCTGATTTGTACTGAGGAGAAAGAGAGAGAGAGAGCCAATTACAGTGAAATATATTCCAAAAGAGCCAAGTGACTAGCTGAAGGCAGGGACAAATGCCTTGGAGTGACCAAGAAGAGTGCAAAGTACCAAATGGCAAAATGTGGGAAGACCAACAGGAAGATCTGCTTTTACCACTTATCTTCACAACCAAAAAGTCGCTAAATGATGTTTTTAGTCGCTAGCCAGGTATGGCCAAAAGACGCGAAATCTAGCGGCAAAGTCGGTCAATCACACAGTGAAACAAATAATTTTAAAAAGATAGTAATCGTACAATGTCTTGTACTTTTGTCTTCTTTCTTAATATTTCTCAAAGGACACCAAAATGTCGCTATCTGCAGGCAGCTTGCTAGCTATGATGGCAGCAACAATGTACCTTAGAGTGACTGACCAACAAGAGCTCAAAGTACCTAATGGCAAAATGTGGAGAGACAGACACAATAAATTGCATTAAGATGAAGAGAACTGTTGCTATTATTAATCTTAACATCAACCAGAAAGTCGCTAAATGTCACCAGCCAGGTATGGCCAAAAGTCGCTTAATTGGCCACACACAGTAACAGAGAAACTAACAAAAAAAAGATCATAAAGATAATAGTTGTACAACTGTGTGTACTTTTGTCTTCTTTCTAAATATTTTCCCAAAGGACACCAAAATGTTGCTATCTGCAGGCGGGAGCGTGCCTATGTTCCCCGGGTCCTATGTTCCCCGGGTCCTATGTTCCCCGGTTGTTCCTGGGTCTTTGTATGCGACCGGGGAACTTAGGACCCTTTTTCTAAAAAAGGGTCCTATGTTCCCTGCATTGTATCTGGCGAAATTGCGAAATTGTGCCCTGACCAAAACCATCCCTAAACCTAACCTGTCACAGGGCGTTGTGGAGCACTTTTTTTTGGCGAAATTGTGCCCTGACCAAAACTATCCCTAAACCTAACCTGTCACAGGGCGTTGTGGAGCACTTTTTTGGCGAAATTGTGCCCTGACCAAAACCATCCCTAAACCTAACCTGTCACAGGGCGTGCGGCAGCAGATAGAGCAACTCAAACGCGAACTTCCTTCCTTCGACAACTTAAACGCGTCTCTGTCATGCGTGTCTGCGTGCGTCTTACTTAGTCGCGCATTGGAAGCAGCGGGGAACATAGAACCCTTTTCTGGAAAAAGTGTTGTACGTTCCCCGCAGCGGGGAACATAGAACCCTTTTTTTTAAAAAGGGTCCTTAGTTCCCCGGTAGAGGGGAACATAGGACCCGGGTAACATAGGGACGGGGAACATAGGGATGACCCGCTGCAGGCAGCTTGCTAGCTATGATGGCAGCAACGATGTCTGCCAGACAGGAGAGAGTGGTCAGTGACGATCGAATCGAGAAAATGACAAAATGGGTCAAAGACCAAAAAGTTATTAACTGACAGCAGTGACAAATGTCAGACTGTAAACTTTCTCGAAAGAAAAGGACAAAATGGGAAGATGCTGATAATAACAGCAAAATGGAAAATATAAGAATTTCCAAGTAATGCTCAACTCAAGTGTGTGTGTGTGTGTGTGCGCGCGTTAAACTTCTTGTTGAATGATTTCAAATTATCTCTGAGTCTGAACTGAGGGAAAGGAAACCAAATTTTGAGCAGTCTCTCACGAGTTCAAAATACCAAATGAGGAGATTCTAAAAGAACAGACCGGTTTATGAAAGACTTGATGGGGGAGGGGCACAGCTAAGAATACTTGAGTGAGATTCTGTGATCCAAATTCGAGATAGAGCTTTTTGATAATGATAATTTGTCAGAGTAAGGTTGTGTAATCAAAATTTGAGAATGAGCTTTGTCAATCAATCAAGAATATTTGCATTAAGTTCTGTGATCAAAATTCAGAAACAACCTTTAATAATTGATAAAGAATATGTGAGTGAGGTTGTGTGATCCATCCAATTTGAGAATTAGCTTTGATAATAATGATTGAGAGCCTCTGGCCCTCTGTGGATCATGGCCGCGGGGCCAATTTTGCCTGGCCCCTTGGGGCCTCTGTGGGTCGTGGCCGCGGGGCCAAGTTGGCCTGGCCCCTTGGGGCCTCTGACCCTCTATGGATCGGGGCCAAGTTGGCCTGACCCCTCGGGGCCTCTGGCCCTCTATGGATCATGGCCGCGGGGCCAAGTTGGCCTGACCCCTTAGGACCTCAGGCCCTCTGTGGGTCGCGGCCGCGGGGCCAAGTTGACCTGGCCCCTTGGGGCCTCTTACCCTCTATGGATCGTGGCCGCGGGGCCAAGTTGACCTGGCCCCTTGGGGCCTCTGGCCTTCTGTGGCTCGCGGCCGCGGGGCCAAGTTGGCCTGGCCCTTTGGGGCCTCTGGCCTTCTGTGGGTCGTGGCCGCGGGGCCAAGTTGGCCTGGCCCCTTGGGGCCTCTGACCGTCTATGGATCGTGGCCGCGGGGCCAAGTTGACCTGGCCCCCTGGGGCCTCTGACCCTCTATGGATCGTGGCCGCGGGGCCAAGTTGGCCTGGCCCCTTGGGGCCTCTGACCGTCTATGGATCATGGCCGCGGGGCCATGTTGGCCTGGCCCCTTGGGGCCTCTGGCCCTCTGTGGGTCGCGGCCGCGGGGCCAAGTTGACCTGGCCCCTTGGGGCCTCTTACCCTCTATGGATCATGGCCGCGGGGCCAAGTTGGCCTGGCCCCTTGGGGCTTAAGATTATTATTTTTGCAAAAGTAGTTTTGCTTGGGTCGCGGCCGCGGGGCCAAGTTGGCCTGGCCCCTTGGGGCCTCTGGCCCCCTGGGCCTGGGCCCGGTAGGCCCGGTCATTAATCCACCTATGAGTATCACTCTACAGTAGTACCAACTGATGTAAAATATCCAAACAAGAGAAGAATATGTGATTATTATATTTTAACAGAAGTGTAGATAGAAGCATGTTACAACAGAAGGTAGCAAGATATTAACAATAATGATGAAGAATAGTTTTGAGAAAATAATACTGGAAATGATGATATATGTTACCGTATACGTCAGATACTAAATTAGGAGCCTTTGTAACACGTTTTGAAATCATTATCATTTATATACAAAATAATATATTGTAAAATGTATCATTATCACAGGAGGCTGCAATATACAGTCATGCCCAAAAGTTTGGACACACCTTCTCATTCAATGTGTTTTCTTTATTTTCATGACTATTGTAGATTGTCACTGAAGGCATCAAAACTATGAATGAACACATGTGGAGTTATGTACTTAACAAAAAAAGGTGAAATAACTGAAAACATGTTTTACATTCTAGTTTCTTCAAAATAGCCACACTTTGCTCTGATTACTGCTTTGCACAATCTTGGCATTCTCTCAATGAGCTTCAAGAGATAGTCACCTGAGCGGGTTTTCACTTCACAGGTGTCATAGTTTTGATGCCTTCAGTGACAATCTACAATGTAAATAGTCATGTAAATAAAGAAAACACATTGAAATGAGAAGGTGTGTCCAAACTTTTGGCCTGTACTGTATATCATGATATAGATTTTAGGCCGTATCGGCCATCCCTAGCGCTTTATATTGCGTTCAAAGTGCACAAACTTTTACTAAAATATGGCTTTTTCGTCAAGGCGGGAACCCATTATTCATATTTAAATTGTTTTTTTTGGAGACTTTTGCTTCAATGTACAAACTTTTTCATTTACGAACCCCGTTCAAGTACCAATTAAGTTTTCAAATGGAGTTTCCACTGTAGTTTGTTACGCGCAATGTCTGAGTGTATATGAAAACCGGGGGAAAATGTTGGCAATTTTTGGGGGGGAAAGGAACAAGTCATATGAAGAGTGGGGCGTACAAAAAGTACGAAAAATACTAATAATTTCCGCCATCATGAAAGCTACTTTAAGTCACACTTCAACATTCTTAATCAACACGGGTGAAAATTGTGACATCAAAAGTTCAATCAATCAATTACCTATTTTAACTTTGAAGCTGGGCTCCACGGTCCCGGGTGCTTGTCCTGAAGAGGTCTCGTCCATTGAGCACTGACACACACGCAAGCAAAGCACACAATCAAGCATTGCTTTGTTTGGACTGACATGCTATTGGCTTTGTGGCAATACAAAGACAATGCAACACACTGACAGCATCTGGGAAAAGTGAGTCAAATTCTCACAATGCAGCTTTATAAAATCTTGTCAAGGCCTTATATTATTGGAAATAAACTTGGACATACTTTAGAGAAGTCAGTGTACAGCTTGTATAGTTGTATATATGTACACTGGAAATGAGTCAGCACAACCATTATTATGGAGTACATTTACTGCCAAAACTCCACAAACACACAAAACTTATGCCCAAAGATTCACAAGTAGAAAAACTATTTTCTTCAATAAAAAAACAAGATTTGTAAATATAAAAACTATTTTCTTTAGTTATAAAAAATATTTGCAAGTATAACAAATATTTTCTTCAATAAAAAAAAAACAGATTTGCAAATATAAAAACAAATTTCTTCACTTACAAAAAAACATTCGCAAGTAAAAAAAATGCTTGTTTCCCCTCTCTTCTGTCCGCCATTTTACTCCTCAGCCTGCTTCTTCTTCTTCTTTGTTATTTTTGGCGGACGGCACCATGCGCAAATAACAGCAACTCTGACGGCCTTGAATTGACTCAGCAGCGACACCTGTTGTTGCAGAGTGTGAATTACGGCTGCCCTGAGTGCAAGTGTGTGGATCGTGCAGGGTGTAGTATTATGAAAGAAAATTGGTTTTATATTTGCAGATCTTTTTTTTTTAAATTGAATTAAAAAAAATTATACTTGCAATTAGATTTTTTACTTACAGAAAATTGTTTTCATACCCCCGGAAAAAAAAATGTTTCCCTTGCAAACAGTTTTTTTTGTACTTGGGAATCGTCTTTTTAATCAAAATAACTTGTTTTTTACTTGCGCATCATATTTTTTACTTGCAGAATTTTTTTTTTTTTACTTGCAAATTGTTAAATTGAAGAAAATAGTTGTTATACCTGCGAATCGTTTTTAACTTGCAGAAAATATTTTTTATACTTCCAGAGAATTTTTTTAAAATTGCAAATAATTTTTTTGTACTTGCAAATTGCTTTTTTAATTTTAAAAAATTTAGTTTTTTTACTTATGAATTATATTTGTACTTGCATAATTTTTTTTTTTTTTGCAAATCAGTTTTTTAATTAAGGAACCGTTTTTTTCACGTGCAAAAAATAGTTTTTTTACGTGCAAAACGTTTTTTTTTTATTTGTGGAAAATCGTTTTTTTAATTAAAGAAACTTTTTTTTTTTCTTGTGAATAATTTTTAGTCACAGAAAATTGTTTTTTAAACTTGCAAATTGTTCTTTTAATTGAAGAAATTTGTTTATCTACTTTTGGCGTGGGTAAAAACATTTTTCATTCACAAGTGACTAGCAAAATAGGCAAGCCAAACATAAACTTTGTATTTGTCTCAATCTTAACGCAGCATAGCCAGGTGGAGATATGCTATAACAGTTGTACACTGACTACTCTAAAGTATATGCAAGTTTACCTCCTACAGTATCTGTAAATGCAACATAGCGTACATGTATTTTACGTGCAGTAAAAAGTCTGCAGACCTGCTCGTGTGGCATGTCCTCGGTGCTGACGGAACAACAATCAGAACTGGGGACATCTTGGCCCGTGTCTCCGGGCGAGGCCGCCGGCGGAAGGTTAAGCTGCGCCACGCCGTCGGCGGAAGACGCGGGTGGCTCGACGAGGTGGTCTCCGTCTTCAAGCAGCATCAGGGTGGGAGCGCCGCTGCTCTGGCTCACCAAGACCATCTGGGCGGCTGGAGACTGGCGGTCTGTCAAAGGGTCGGGACTTAGGACTCCTGTTTGATTCAAATACACAATGATGGACAACTATGTTGTATCAGTGATTTCATTCCAGCACAAGCAAGCACAATTATTGTACAGTGGAACCTCCATTTACAAACCCCTTTTCAATTTACAAACATTTAGCTCGAGCCAAATATGTCTCCGTGGGGAAACTACAAACCCTGTTTCCATATGAGTTGGGAAATTGTGTTAGATGTAAATATAAACGGAATACAATGATTTGCTAATCCTTTTCAACCCATATTCAATTGAATGCACTACAAAGACAAGATATTTGATGTTCAAACTCATAAACTTTATTTTTTTTTGCAAATAATAATTAACTTAGAATTTAATGGCAGCAACACATTGCAAAAAAGTGGGCACAGGGGCATTTTTACCACTGTGTTACATGGCCTTTTTTTTGGGACAACACTCAGTAAACGTTTGGGAACTGAGGAGACACATTTTTGAAGCTTCTCAGGTGGAATTCTTTCCCATTCTTGCTTGATGTACAGCTTAAGTTGTTCAACAGTCCGGGGGTCTCCGTTGTGGTATTTTAGGCTTCATAATGCGCCACACATTTTCAATGGGAGACAGGTCTGGACTACAGGCAGGCCAGTCTAGTACCCGCACTCTTTTACTATGAAGGCACGTTGATGTAACACGTGGCATTGTCTTGCTGAAATAAGCAGGG